>NW_026510855.1:72500-182985 GCF_027579735.1 Bombina bombina | reverse complement strand
TAAATTGATTTAAAGGGACCGTCAACACCCAGGAAAACTTTATCCCATACCTTAGATCCACAAAAAAAAAAAAAGAGCCTGCACCGCATCCCATCTTCAATAACACTAACATTATGTGTCTAATCTTCAAATGAACATATAGTTTTCAGCGGTAGATATGGCCGCCAAACTCCCCCCCACCGTTACGTAGGAGGCTTCTTCTTAAAGTCTTCAACGAATCAGAATCAAATCCTAGGCTAGATTCTTTACCCGCATTCACGGAGACACTTTCTATTTCTAATAGCAAGCAAACTAAAATTATAATGCACATTAGAAATAGAACAGCGTCCCTGTG
Source organism: Bombina bombina (assembly GCF_027579735.1). Taxonomy (NCBI): domain Eukaryota; kingdom Metazoa; phylum Chordata; class Amphibia; order Anura; family Bombinatoridae; genus Bombina; species Bombina bombina. Next base: position 182,651 of record NW_026510855.1, on the reverse strand, counting down.
AACGAGGATTGAATTAAAAAAAGAAGGGGACGGATGAGGGGGAGGGGAGTTTGGCGGCCATATCTACCGCTGAAAACTGTATGGGCTTTCGGTGATTAGACTTATAACGTTAGTGGTATTGAAGATGGGATGCAGTGCATCTTTTTTTGTGGTTCTAAAGTATGGGATAAAGTTTTCCTAGGTGTTGACTGTCCCTTTAATGATAACTTGTGCAACAAACATTGGGGGGGAAATAGTATTAGATAATTATAGTTTAACATAGGCTTACATTTTAGGTCATGGGATAACACTGTCTCTGAATAAATAAGACATACCTTCCAATATTATGTTGTCAACAAAGGACATTTATATTTTGAAGTTTAAGGAACACTCAATTTAAAATAAACTTTTATGATTCAGATAGAGCATGCAGTTTTAAGACACTTTCCAATATACTTCCATTATCAAATGTTATACCTATATGCTTTTGTGATTGGCTGATGGCTGTCACATGATTCAGGGGGAGTGGAAACAGATACAACTGAAATTTGTCAGAAAAAAAATCTACTACTTATTTAAAGGATTACTTTCTGTTATAATTTTTAAGCTAAACAACTAACATATTAAAGTTAATAAACATTAATTAAAACCTACTGACCTATATTTTCTCCAAAACGAAGTTTCATAACGTTCTAAAAGTTATATCTTTTATTAACCGATGATGTCACGTTATCCTGCCCACTATTTTCAGCACTGTGTGTTCAAAATACTTAAACCAATAACTTTGTGTTTAAAGCGCCATTTTGAAACCTAGGTATTGTAAACGGATTGGTACAGAGCAAAGGATACCCACAGAGTGGGTTTGGAAAACAATTAAATTTGCAGACAAGATTTCTGATATACGGTAGAGATATGTTAATGAAATGCTATTGATAAAAAGCGTATTTGGGGTAGTTAGTTAGTAACAGGCATAGAAAATATTTACTTACAGTGGCCCTTTAAAGTTCAGACTAAGTGCTATTGCATTGTCTTTTTACCATGTATTTGTTGATTATGCAAATCTAATGTATTTACTGATCCTTTAAATTGCCATAAAACAGGCAGAGATCTCTGCATATCCTAAAAGGGCTAATTAAGTAAAAATAGTTTGCATAAAAAAAATGTTTAAAAATTGCTGGCAAGTATTTTAAAATCATTTTCAAAAATAAGGAAAATTAGTTACAAAGCTATGCTGTCTGGAGCAGCTAACTCCACCCCCCTTATCAGTGTTTAGACATAGGCATTGTATTTCAGCTGAATTCACAGCTTCTATGCATGCTCCAGCAGATAATCCCTATTCACTTCTGCATTTTACCAAAACAAAGGTGGCTATAGCTACAGCTATAAAAGGAAATGTGTGGGGGGAGTTAGAGATCTACAATTCAGAAACTAAAAAGAAAAGGTTAATGACACAGCACTGCAGTATAAATTTGCAGGTAAAGTAATTAAAGTACATATTATATTATTTTGTCTCTATCCCAACTTGTTTTATGTCCCTTTAACCTCCTGAATTAGATTAAGAGACATTTGTAAAAAAAACAATGTATGGCCAGTAACAGCGCTAAATGTGAATAAAGGTTAAACACATGCATTGAAGTAATTTTTTATTCATTGGTAAGTACTTTTGCAATATACTTGCATTTGGGGGAAAAATGGTTCTATTAAAACATACAGTAACGGATTCTGTAGCAGCTTTATGTTGCATTCATGCTGGTAATAAACTAATTAGGGTTGCCATCTGTGCTTCCTAAAAAATACCAGACAACTTATAGGTGATTGGATACAGGACATAGCTGGTTTGACACAATGTCTCCACAAAAGCTTAAAGGGACACTGAACCCAAAAAATGTTTTGTGTGATTCAGATAGAGCATGCAATTTTAAGCAACTTTCTAATTTACTCCTATTATCAATTTTTCTTCGTTCTCTTGCTATCTTTATTTGAAAAAGAAGGCATCTAAGCTGTTTTTTGGTTCAGTACTCTGGACAGCACTTTTTTATTGGTGGGTGGATTTATCCACCAATCAGCAAGAACAACCCATCATCTAAACTTACATTCTTGCATTTCAAATAAAGATACCAAGAGAATGAAGAAAATTTGATAATAGGAGTAAATTAGAAAGTTGCTTAAAATGTCATGCTCTATCTGAATCATGAAAGAAAAAAATTGGGTTCAGTGTTCCTTTAACCTTAGGCCCCACCACATATATTTTTCACAACTTAGCAGTCATTTTATCCCCTTGGTAGCCAGTAACACAAGTACAGAGCAGTGATTTGACCCCCTTGACTGCTAGAGGTACACACCTTGCAATGGTTGAACACCCCCATGGTTGCCTGTAACATATATAATAGTAAATGCACAGTGTAACTTATTTTTGAGACACATTTCTAATGCATAAAGGCCTAGAAGGCCCATTACAATAGCTGAAAGGGGTATTTAAAAATACTGGACATTTAAGTGTCCAGTATTTTTGTACAGATTTTACTGGACAGAATGTTAAAATTCTGGACTGTCCGTTTGAATACTGGACACCTGGCAACCCAAACTGTAAAAGAAAAATGCATTATTCAAAGGTGGAAAATGATACACATTTGCATTAGGGAGCCTAAATTAATAGGAGGGTAATTGCCGCTGCAGAAGCTTCCGTCAGAGTGAATGAGAAGCCAGGTCACAGCCAAGTACAGGGGTTGTGTGGAGCCAGTGAAAAAAGTGGTGGACAGCCACACATCAATAAAAGGAAAAAAAAAAAAAACAGCTACTGAGCGACAGCACAAAAACTTATTTATTTCAATAAAACAAAAGATACAAAACACAAAAGAAGGGCTCAGCTATCTTACGCATTTCACGCTGTAAGGTGGTTACTCATAGGCGTGAAACGCGTAAGTAGCTGAGCCCTTCTTTGGTATATTTCGCTTTACTGGAATAAAGACGTTTTTGTGCTGTCGCTCAGTAGCCGGCTTTTTTTCTATAAGTTAAATAGAATATTTATTTTAATAAACATCCAATTACAGCCATAACTCATGTATAACACAAGCAGTACATCCATTCCCTCTGACTGTTGAAGAAATTGTATTATTTACGTTTATAGCATTGTTTTTACGACTGTAATGTAAATTCCACTAGCACCTTTTAATTTCCTAGTATTAATGGTGGCTGCTTTTAATTGACAGATATTACGTCACGCATGCTTAAACTTAGTTTACATTGAATCATACACTTCGGTTTGTTAATTGTATTGTTCGGTCTTTTTGAACCGAGCCACAAATACTACACAGACCTGCGAGGCTGCTCCGGTTTTGAGGAAAGAGCGCAGGCTTTAATTTTATGATGCTTCCCCATATTCCGATCTTTACCACTGTACAAACACACGTGCGTACACACTATAGATTTCCGGTCCTTGTATAATGACTTAGTTGCAACTAGCTATTGTGATTGGCTACACACTAAAAAAAAAGTCTTTTAGCTGTGTTAATTGGTGCAACATCTACCATTCGTAATGCATTTCAGCCATTTTGTGTACTGGCAAATAACACATTTTCAATGCACAAGATCAAATATGGAAGACTGATAGATCAATGTGTTTTGACGTCACTTCCGCGGCCGGTGTTTAGCGGATGTTGTTGCTGAAGGAGAAATCTAGTAGAAGAGGACTTCTGTGTTCATTGCACAAGAGGGTCACAGTAAAAGTAACTTATGGTAATGACAATAATTTCCAGATGACTGTATTTAAATGACATTTTTACTTTGTATTGGCTTTTAAACTACACTTGTGTTGATGGTCCTGAGGATATCACTACATAATATTTATGCTTAGTTTAGAAGAATTATTTTGCAATAATGTTACTTGTATTGAAATATTCTTATAATAATTAAGGTAATTTTCCCGGCCATACGACATTATTTTACTTCACAAATCGGTATGGGGGTTCAGATGAGGGCTACTTGCAATACTGCACTGTTTGTGTCTACAGGAACAAAAAGGGGAGCCATATGTTGTGGTGTAAAAATCCCTGATTTCCCCATAGGCTTTCCTCAGCCAGCACTTTCACACATGCTCTGCTCACCTACGTGGACACATTGTATATAACACTCAGCTTACATATTGTATACATTTCTGCAGGCTTTTATAAACATGTAACTGTTTACTGAACACAGAGCAGCCCTACTAGTGCCAAATGTGCAGACACACACTGCTGAGATACTAATGTTCACACAACACGGGTACAACTCACACAGGCACACACAACCCACATATCCTAAAGGGATAACTCACGTTACGCGCTAAGTCTTAAAGGAACATTTCACACTATGCGCATACACACAACCTAGCACGTTTTCAAAACCGTAAAGGAAAAGGCAGATAAAGGGACATTATACACTCATTTTTTCTTTGCAGAAATGTTTTGTAGATTATCTATTTATATAGCCCATAGTTTGTTTTTTTTAAAAAATGTATAGTTTTGCTTATTTTTAAACAACATTGCTCTGATTTTCAGACTCCTAACCAAGCCCCAAAGTTTTATGTGAATACCGTCAGCTACCTTCTCAAGCTTGCTCCTGTTTGTGTAAAGGGTCTTTTCATATGCAAAAGAAGGGGGCGGGGGGGGAGTGTCTTATTTCCCACTTGCAGTGGGCTTTCCAGCTACCTTTTCAACAGAGCTAAACTGAGAGCTTCTAAGTACGTTTTTCAACAGTTTTATACTGGATTTTTATATCAGTATCTGTACATCTTATTCTTTATAGTAGTGTCTATTACATGCAGTTATATGAAAATGAGTGTATACTGTCCCTTTAAATGGATGCCCAGTCTTAAAGGGGCATACGGCGGCATACAAAATGCTAGTGATGCACCGAAATGGAAATTCTGGACCGAAACCGAATCCGAAAATCCAGGATGCACTTGGCCGAAAACCGAAACTGATACCGAAAATGTTTTGTTTTTTTCAAATTAATTTTTTTTTTTTTTTGCATAATTAGAGCCAATAAAAAAGCCCACACTTTTATTGAAAGTAATACACTAAAATTGGACCAAAATATCTTAAAACAATAAAATGCTACACAATAATTTTACCAAGAAAAAAAAAAAGAGAAAAAAAATGCAATTTTCGGCCAAAATGTTTCCTCACTTCAAACAATTATAAATATCAATATACTGTATTCTTCATTTAGTTCTATGTAACAGAATCATATTTAACAGTTTTTTTGTTTTTTACCAATTATCCAAATAAAGTATAGTCCTAGAAAACTCATTATATGCAGAACAGTAAGTCAAGTAATAAACTTAAACAGCAGCTCTAGGCTAGCATCAAATTTGAAACATGCTACACAATAATTTTACCGAAAATAACAGGCAAAAAACCCGAAAACCGAAATAGCCAAAAAGGCTATTTTCGGCCGAAACTTTCTGCGGCCGAAATTTCAGTGCATCCCTACAAAATGCATGTACAACTCCCTGCACAGGACCTTCATTTATAAAGGTTAAGTAAATGTACCATGAAAGTACTTTTATTTTGTTCCTCCAATATTTCTACTCAAAACCAATCCAGCCGCCCATGGCAAAACTTTTTTTTTCCCCCCCCAGTGAGTTGACATTTCCACCTTTTAGCCAATAGCTGTGCTTCAGTGTCATAAGGCTAGCATGGCTATTGGCTAAGAGGTTACAGGGACAGTAAACCTTAAAAAGAATTTTATATAATTCTGCACATAGTGCAGAATTATATAACATTATTTAGGTGCTATAGCCATAAAAGCATTTTTTACCGTTTAATTTGCTAAAATACAGCGCTTTTACAGACCCGCTCTCTGCTGAGCGGGTCTGTTATTTTTAGTCAGCGCATCGGGCCAGCTGTATAGTCACAGCCCGGCCCGACCACGCCATAAGACTAAGTGCAGCTCGCTCCTGTGACAGGAGCGAGCTGCACTTAGTGCTATGGCGCGGTCGGGCCGGGCTGTGACTATACAGCTGGCCCGATGTGCTGACTAAAAATAACAGACCCGCTCAGCAGAGAGCAGAGAGCGGGTCTGTAAAAGCGCCGTATTTTAGCAAATTAAACGGTAAAAAATGCTTTTATGGCTATAGCACCTAAATAATGTTATATAATTCTGCACTATGTGCAGAATTATATAACATTATTTTTAAGGTTTACTGTCCCTTTAAAATGTCACCTCATAAAAAAAAAGAGTTTTGCTGTGAGCAGCTGGAGGGGCTTAGAGTAGTAATAACGGAGAAGCAAAATAAAGGTTAGCGTACATTCAGTTAACCTTCATGAACCATTTATTTAATGCACAGATTCTACGATTAACAATCACTTTAAAAGGACTGACACACATCATACATAACCTTTTAAAAAGAGAACTTACACCACATACAGTCCTAAAGGGACAGATCACAACTTTGCATGCTCTTAAAGGTATAGGACAACAACAAGTATTGGCGCACATCCAAACACTTAAGTCCACATATTTATAACAATATATATATATATATATATATATATATATATAAACACTGCAGTACTATGCCTCAAATCATGACTGCACAGCATGAAACTCCCTATATATATATATATATATATATATATATATATATATATATATATATATATACATATACATACAGTATACCACAATCGCATTGGTGGTGTTCTTTAACCAAAGGGATTTGTTCAGCACCCTATTTAAGAAATACAACAACAACAAGGCACACATATTGTGGGAGTGCTGCCAAAGTGACTAAAATAATTGCAAAACAACAACTAGTATTGGCACACATCCAAACATCTATTGAAGGTGGTGTGTACCATGAGCCATTCCTTTAAGCCATGTGAAGCTGTGTGTTAAATGCTGCAAGTTGATCTTTAAAGGGACACTTAACACCTGAAAGCTAAATTCCTTAAATCTAACTCTTTCTGATTAATGAAACTCAAGTAATCACAGATGTATATGCCATCTTGGAAGCTGACCACAATTGTTTTAAAAAAACTGTTTTCAATTACAGTGCTGTACCTGTGCTTAATATTCTTATGTAGGCTGCCATATTGTTACGTGCGTTGCACACAGGACAGATACACCAACAGGCAGCACATGCTGCTTAGAGGAATCTCGCTCAGTGTGATATGTGTGCTGCAGCGTTTGTAAAGACATTTTCTATTTGTAAATGAATAGTATTTTTAACATCATAATATAATGTTATTGTAAAAACCAAATTCGATTTTATAATGTTCCCTAAACAAATCTGATGAAGTCAGTGCACGGCTCCAGGCACCATACTTGAAAATAGCAAGTTACTGGGAGAAAGGGGAGAGAAGAGTCCTGGGAACTGTGGATAAAGCTTTGAATAGTAAAATACAAGCTATGTGGTGTGATGGTTATATATAATGGTTCCTGACCCTGCAGTACATAACACAGCACCTGGAGTAACTTTCTCTTTCAGCTGTAATGTTAAAACCCTCCTGGGACTTGAAGCGCGACTCCTACTGTCGGCTTGACATAGACAGCCCTGCTCGTCACTGCCAGGGAGTGTGTGCAAACTCCACAACTGCAGCCTGTCACAGCCAGTGAGCATCTGGTAATCTTCAAACTACTGTCTATGTCAGTAGGAGTCGCGCTTCAAGTCCCAGGAGGGTTTTAACATTAGGGCTGAAAGAGAGAGAAACTCCCGGTGCTGTGTTATGTACTGCAGGGTCAGGAACCATTATATATAACCACACCACAGAGCTTGTATTTTACTATGCAAAGCTTTATCCATTTTTCCTAGGACTGTTATCTCCCCTCTCCCTCTCTCCCAGTAACTTGCTATTTTCAAGTATGGTGCCTGGAGCCGTGCACTGACTTCATCAGATTTGTTTAGGGAACATTATAACATGTAATTTGTTTTTTACAATAACATTATATTATGATCTTAAAAATACTATTCATTTACAAATAAAAATGCCTCTACAAACGCTGCAGCACACACTTTGCGTGTATCACAGTCAATGTGCTTTGCGTGTCACATGACTGCTGTGCTCATGTAAGTTACAAAATGGCAGCATGCATAGAAACATCAGGCACAGGTACAACATTGTAATTGTATACACTTTTTTTTAACAATTTGGGGTAAGCTGGCAAGATTTCATAGAAATCAATGCTTACTTACATTTGTTTGATCAAAAGGAGTTAGATTTATGATTTTTTAGCAGGTGTTTAATGTCCCTTTAAGGCTGCATGTGGTTGTGCATACTGTGGTTTGTTTCTTTAAGACAGTGTTTTTAGTTGTACTGCAATTTGACCTTGTAACTATATATATATATATATATATATATATATATATATATATATATATATATATATATATATATATATATATATATATATATTATATATATATATATATATATATTTATATATATATTAAAAATCACTGCTGTAATCTGTCTCATTAAAGGGATATGAAACCCACATTTTTCTTTCATTATTCACCACCAATCAGCAAGCACTACCCAGGCTTCTGAACCAAAAATGGGTTGGCTCCTAAGCTTATATTCCTGCTTTTTTCAAATACAGATACCAAGAGAACGAAGAGAAAGTGATATATTAAAAATATAAATATAATATTAGAATTAATAAATATATATATTAGAATGAATAAATTAGAAAGTTGCTTAAAGGGATAGTCAAGTCCAAAATACATTTTCATGTCATTTTAAACAACTTTCCAATTTACTTTTATCAGCGATGTTGCTTTGTTCTTTTGGTATTCTTAGTTGAAAGCTAAACCTAGGTAGGCGTATATGCTAATTTTTTTAGACCTTGAAGGCCGCCTCTAATTTGAATGCATTTTGGCAGTTTTTCACCACTAGAGGGCATTAGTTAATGTGTGTCATATAGATAACATTGAGCTCACGCATGTGAAGTTACCTAGGAGTTGGCTAAAATGCAGGTCTGTCAAAAGAACTTAAATAAGGGGGCAGTCTGCAGAGGCTTAGATACAAGGTAATTACAGAGGTAAAACGTGTATTATAACTGTTATGCAAAACTGGGGAATTGGTAATAAAGGGATTATCTTTTTAAACAACAACAATTCTGGTGTTGACTGTCCCTTTAAAATTGCATGCTCTATCTGAATCATGAAAGAAAAAGTTGGTTTCATATCCCTTTTAAGATCGTGCATGTATTGTAAGTTGTCCCTTTAAAGGCTATGAAGATTATTATGTGTGTGCACCCTATCGCTTTAAGACTGATTGTGCCATTAAAGGATGTGTGCATTGTCTCTTCCTTTAAGACTTTGGGAGCGTGCAAGGGTGTGTGTGTGTGTGTGTGTGTGTGTGTGTGTGCACCTACTGTGATCTGTAACTTTAAGACTGTGTATGAGTTGTCTGTTTAAAGGCTGTGTGGGGTGGGTGCCTGTTCCTTAAAGACTGAATATACTTTTACAGCCGTGTCCGTTCCTTTAAGACTTTTAGAACTTGTGAGGTTGTGTGTATGTGCATACTGTGCATCTGCCCCTTTAAGACTGTGTGTGGCGTAAGTTGTGCATTTTTAAATGCTGTGTGCTTTGTCCCTTTAAGACTTTGGGAGCGTACAAGGTTGTGTGTGTGTGCACATACTGTGACCTGTCACTTTAAAGGGACAGTATACACCAATTTTCATATAATTGCATGTAATAGATATTACTATAAAGAATAATATGCTCATATACTGATATAAAACTTACTTAGAAGCTCCCACTTTAGCACTGTTGGTATGTTTAGGCTGGGACACCCCCTGAAAGCTGAACCTCCCCTGCATATGAAAAGGCCTATTATACAATCAGAAGCAATCTGTAGACATCAGTACACATCTAAAACTTTGCGGCTTAGTTAGGAGTCTGAAAATCAGTACAATGTTATTTAAAAATGAGCAAAACTAGAAAAAAAATAATCAAAAACAGATGGGCTGTATAAATGGATCACCTACAAAACATTTATGCAAAGAAAGATCTAGTGTGCAAGTCCCTTTAAGACTGTGTGTATGTGATGTGACTTGTCCCATTAAAGGCTGTGTGGGGTGTGTGTGTGCCTGTCCTTTTAAGACTGTCGAGCATTCAGTGAGTTGTCCCTTTCATATCCCTTTAAGACCGTGCATGTATTGTAAGTTTGAGCATTCAGTTAAAGGGACACTGAACCCAATTTTTTTTCTTTCATGATTGATAGAGCATGCATTTTTAAGCAACTTTCTAATTTACTCCTATTATCAATTTTTCTTCATTCGCTTGCTATCTTTATTTGAAAAGCAAGAATGTAAGTTTAGAAGCCGGCCCATTTTAGGTTCACATCCTGGGTTGTCCTTGCTGATTGGTGGATAAATGCTGTCCATGGTGTTGAACCAAAAATTGTCTGGCTCCTTAGCTTAGATGCCTTCTTTTTCAAATAAAGATAGCAAAAGTAAATTAGAAAGTTGATTAAAATTGCATGCTCTATCTGAATCATGAAAGAAAAATTTTGGGTTTAGTATTCCTTTAAGTGTACCTTTTTAAGCCTGTGTTGTGTGAACATTAGTATCTCAGCAGTGTGTGGCTGTACATTCGGTACTAGTAGGGCTGATCTGTGTTCAGTAAACAGTTACATGTGTATAAAAGCCTGCAGAAATGTATACAATATGTAAGCTGAGTGTTATATACAATGTATCCACATAGGTAAGCAGAGTATGTGTGAAAGTGCTGGCTGAGGAAAGTCTATGGGGAAATCAGGGATTTTATACCCCAAAATATGGTTCCCCTTTTTTTCTTCCTGGAGACACAAACAGGGCAGTATTGTTGATAACCCTCCTCTGAACCCTTATACCATTTTTATTTTTTTAAAGGGCCATGATACCCAAATGTCGAAACACTTGAAAGTGATCTAGCATAGCTTTAAAAAGCTGACTAGAAAATTTCACCTGAACATCTCTATGTAAAAAAGAAAGATATTTTACCTCAAAATCTCCTAAGTATTCACACCCCATTGTAAAGGATTTTCCGCAGCAAATCAGTATGTCTGTCCCGGGACAGGCAAGGGAGTGAGCCTCGTGCACACTTATGTTATTTCCCTATTCAGTTTAAGAAAGTTTGCTATGAGATCACAGTAAAAAAGTTCACGACCTCAGCACTGCTGATTGGCTGCAGTTCATTTCTTCTTCTTTTTTTTTCTTTTTTTTTTTTTTTTTTTTTTCTTTTTTTTTACCTTCAGCTGAAGTTAACTGAATTATAACTTTTTACACAAAACTAACTCTGCTGAGCTCACGAAATTGTGAGGTAAAATATATTCCTTTTTTTACATAGGGATGTTCAGGTGATATTTTCCTGTCAGCTTTTTACCGTTACACTGCATCACTTTCAAGTCATTTAGCATATGAGTATTATGTCCCTTTAAAGGGACATGAAACCCAAAACATTTATTTCATGATTCAGATAGAGATTACAGTTTTAAACAATTTTCGAGTTAACTTCTATTATTTAATTTGCTTCCTTCTCTTGTTATCCTTTGCTGAAAGGTTTATTTAGGCAAGCTCAGGAGCAGCAGAGAACCTAGGATCTAGCTGTTGATTGGTGGCTGCATATATAAATCGATTGTGATTGGCTCACCCATGTGTTCAGTTAGAAACCCTTAGTGTGATGCTGCTCCCTCAACAAATAATACCAAGAGAATAAAACAGATTAGATAATAGAAGTAAATTAGAAAGTTGTTAAAAATTGTATGTTCTATCTGAATCATGAAAGAAACATTTTGAGTTTCATGTCCCTTTAAGTAAAATAATGCCATATGGCCAAGACAATAATTTAGAATGCAAAACTACAAGTAATTCTTAAAAGGTACACAAAACCCAAAATGTTTCTTTCATGATTCAGATAGAACATAAAAAAAAAAAATTTAAAATATTTTTATTAAAGTTTAAATTATAGTTAAATACAGAATTGTCATACAGCAAGAGTGAACAGTTAAGAAATATGATGACAGGAATCATTTAGAAGAACATACAATTTTAAACATCTTTTCAATTTACTTCTATTATATCATTTGCTTAGTTCTCTTGGTATCCTTTGTTGAAAAGGATACCTAGGTAGGTGTCATGTTCTGGTGTATATGCGCTCAGGACACAGACGCTCGGGGCAGTGGTAGGAAATTGGAGACACCGACCCCTGACCCGAAGAGTATCCTGGACGTGGATAGATGATATTCTGTGATTCATAATTGCAAGAAGTTATTGTAGAATTTATGGAGAGTAAAAACTATGTATACAATATATTCTGGCTTCAATGGAAACATAAATAGATACTGTGACTTATAGTTAATAGGAGTAGCTGCAGGATTCATGAGTGAAACATATAGCAATGTAAGATGTTCAGGCAGAGCAGCACAAGTGATAGACAAATTACAAGTTTAAGGCATTAAATACTGTTTGTGCATATACTGGAGAATCACAGGAAAGCTGTTTAACTGAACACATAGATGCAGAGTTCTGAATATATTTATATATTTTGCAAGAGGATATTAAAGCTATGACATCTTGTAGCAGAGAATAGTTATAAAGATCTGAGTATGATGCCGTTGTAGCAATTAGAGTGTGATTATAACAAAATGCACAAGTAGCAGTGTCCAGGAAACAAAATGGAATTATATAGATACTTGCAATTAGATGATTTTAACCTTAGCTAAAAGGAAAGGCTGTAGCTTGAATAGGCTGGTAAAATCCATACTGGAACAATCACAGACCTCTGTTGTTCTGAAACAAAATGTCAAAGCTAATGCAATGCACATTAGGCCTGAAATGATTTAAAAAGAGGCTGAGGGAATCGGGTGCATGAATGATTAATTTGGCAGGTAAATTGAATGCAGATACTGCCCAAACAGTATGATTGTCAATAGCAGGGAAGGCAGTCTTAAGGAGACAGTGATATCAGACAGGCAAATGTTACAAAAGGCTCAGGAGCTGGGAGCTAGCTGCTGATTGGTAGCTGCACATATGTCTGTCATTGACTTACCAATGTGTTCAGCTAGCTCCCAGTAGTGCATTGCTGCTTCTTCAATAAAAGATACCAAGACAATGTAGCAACATTGATATTAAAAGTAAATTGGAAAGTTGTTTAAAATGTATTCTCTATCTGAAGTATAAAAGAAAATTGAGGTTCATGTCCCCTTTAATAATTACTTTTATTTCAACATTCCGGCTTTTAACAGTTTTGCTGAAAACTTAAATTTAGGCTTTTCAAAATATTTTTGGGGCATTTAGTTATGTTATTAAATTAACAAAAAAAATACATATTAGGATATTTTAATAATGTATTCAGTGTGTAATAGCTCTTTAATTTCTAGCCTTATTTCTCCTAACCATACGCGCCCCTGTCCGCCGCAACTCACCTCTGCAGCTCGCTGCCGGAATTTTGCGCTCTTGTGCAACTCCACCCCCTGCCCACGCACAGACGATCACGCGTGGGCAGTAGCTGTCAATCTCCCCGGTCGGATGAGACCAGGAGATACAAATTCACCACCTAAGAGGTGACGAAAGGTTAGGGAAGCAGCAGTCTGATGACCGCTGCTTGTTAAATACGGACTGCAGGTTTTCTTGTGAGAACCTGCAGTCGTAGGCAGCGGCAGGCGAAGCCTGCAGAAGGGTTTGATAAATCGACCCCTATGTGTTACAGTGATTGATCCTATATAAATTGGGTTTTTAAGATGTTTAGTTGGAACATAGCACAACTTTAAAGGCATTTTTAAAAGGACACAACAAAAAAATTTCAAATTTGCATATGAAGGATGGGCAGTAAAATTTATACTTTTGTACAAATAAAATTGTGTTAAAGAGGATTCAATTTATATTGCATCTAGCAGGTGCATGTTTTTGAATAACTCATACTCAGTCATCAATTGCTCACAACTAAATTGGTGCACAAGAAACAAAAAATGTTTATTAATGGCAGATACCTATTTTTTTATTATTATTATTATTTTTTAAATCTGTTAACACATTTTAAAATGATGAAACCCACATAAAGCTTTTTTTATTGATTTATTATTAACGGGTTGCACTTATATGTTTGTGCTGTTAAAGGGACACTGAACCAAATTTTTTCTTTCGTGATTCAGATAGAGCATGCAACTTTTTACTCCTATTATAAATTTTTCTTTGTTTTCTTGCTATCTTTATTTGAAAAAGAAGGCATCTAAGTGATTATTTTTTTTGCTCAGTCTCTGGACAGCACTTTTTTATTGGTGGATAAATTTATCCACCAATCAGCAAGAACAACCCAGGTTGTTCACCAAATATGGGCCGACATCTAAACTTACATTCTTGCATTTCAAATAAAGATACCAAGAGAATGAAGACAATTTGATAATAGGAGTAAATTAGAAAGTTGCTTAAAATTCCATGCTCTATCTGAATCACAACAGAAAAAATTTAGGTTCAGTGTCCCTTTAACATTACTTACAGCCTTTTGTAAAATATGCTTTTTAAAGGGACATTCTACAGGGAGTGCAGAATTATTAGGCAAATAAGTATTTTGACCACATCATCCTCTTTATGCATGTTGTCTTACTCCAAGCTGTATAGGCTCGAAAGCCTACTACCAATTAAGCATATTAGGTGATGTGCATCTCTGTAATGAGAAGGGGTGTGGTCTGACATCAACACCCTATATCAGGTGTGCATAATTATTAGGCAACTTCCTTTCCTTTGGCAAAATGGGTCAAAAGAAGGACTTGACAGGCTCAGAAAAGTAAAAAATAGTGAGTTATCTTGCAGAGGGATGCAGCACTCTTAAAATTGCAAAGCTTCTGAAGCGTGATCATCGAACAATCAAGCATTTCATTCAAAATAGTCAACAGGGTCGCAAGAAACGTGTGGAAAAACCAAGGCGCAATATAACTGCCCATGAACTGAGAAAAGTCAAGCGTGCAGCTGCCAAAATGCCACTTGCCACCAGTTTGGCCATATTTCAGAGCTGCAACATCACTGGAGTGCCCAAAAGCACCAGGTGTGCAATACTCGGAGACATGGCCAAGGTAAGAAAGGCTGAAAGACGACCACCACTGAACAAGACACACAAGCTGAAACGTCAAGACTGGGCCAAGAAATATCTCAAGACTGATTTTTCTAAGGTTTTATGGACTGATGAAATGAGAGTGAGTCTTGATGGGCCAGATGGATGGGCCCGTGGCTGGATTGGTAAAGGGCAGAGAGCTCCAGTCCAACTCAGACGCCAGCAAGGTGGAGGTGGAGTACTGGTTTGGGCTGGTATCATCAAAGATGAGCTTGTGGGGCCTTTTCGGGTTGAGGATGGAGTCAAGCTCAACTCCCAGTCCTACTGCCAGTTTCTGGAAGACACCTTCTTCAAGCAGTGGTACAGGAAGAAGTCTGCATCCTTCAAGAAAAACATGATTTTCATGCAGGACAATGCTCCATCATACGCGTCCAAGTACTCCACAGCGTGGCTGGCAAGAAAGGGTATAAAAGAAGAAAATCTAATGACATGGCCTCCTTGTTCACCTGATCTGAACCCCATTGAGAACCTGTGGTCCATCATCAAATGTGAGATTTACAAGGAGGGAAAACAGTACACCTCTCTGAACAGTGTCTGGGAGGCTGTGGTTGCTGCTGCACGCAATGTTGATGGTGAACAGATCAAAACACTGACAGAATCCATGGATGGCAGGCTTTTGAGTGTCCTTGCAAAGAAAGGTGGCTATATTGGTCACTGATTTGTTTTTGTTTTGTTTTTGAATGTCAGAAATGTATATTTGTGAATGTTGAGATGTTATATTGGTTTCACTGGTAAAAATAAATAATTGAAATGGGTATATATTTGTTTTTTGTTAAGTTGCCTAATAATTATGCACAGTAATAGTCACCTGCACACACAGATATCCCCATAAAATAGCTATAACTAAAAACAAACTAAAAACTACTTCCAAAACTATTCAGCTTTGATATTAATGAGTTTTTTTGGGTTCATTGAGAACATGGTTGTTGTTCAATAATAAAATGAATCCTCAAAAATACAACTTGCCTAATAATTCTGCACTCCCTGTAATGCAAAAATTACATGCTGTAAAATTACAATTCCAGTTCTCAGGGAACACTAACAGGACAGATTTTTAGTGCATCTCAACTATAGCACAGATTAAATAATCAGCTGATCAGTAACTATGGTTATAAACCTGCTCATGCCCAATGTTATGTTAAAAATTTGGCATTTTAGTGTTTCTTAAAGGGACAGTCTACCATAGAATTGTTATTGTTTTAAAAGATAGATAATCCATTTATTACCCATTCCCCAGTTTTGCATAACCAACACTGTTATAGAGATATATACTTTTTACCTCTGTGATTACCTTGTAGCTAAGAACCTTCTTCCAGCCCCCTGATCACATGACTGTGGCTGTGTATTATCCATTGTCTTGCATTTAGCATTGTGTTAGGCTAAATCTTAAATAACCCCCTGTGCCTGAACATAGTGTTATCTATATGGCCAACGTGTACTTTCTGTCTCTTTGTGTTGAAAAGAGATTTAAAAAGCATGTGATAAGAGGCAGCCCTCAAAGGCTTAAAAATTAGCATATGAGCCTAGCTATGTTTTGTTTAACCTAAGAATACCAAGAGAAAAAAGCAAATTTGATGATAAAAATAAATTGGAAAGTTGATTAAAATTAAGTCATATCTGAATAATGAAAGTTATATTTATACTAGACTGTCCCTTTAAGAACTGGAATTATGAATCGCTGCATTAGAGCACGCAGTTTGTGCATTACTAACACTAGATAATTAAGTGTAACCTGCAAAGGGGAGCCAGTCAGGAGCGGCAGTCACACAATCTGCCAGTCATTGTCCACTTTCTAGTCACGAGCTGCAGTGATTTTGGCTCCAGAACAGGACTTTACATATGTATTTAACCCCTTTCAGAGGTTAAACACAGAGCGCCAGATTGTAGTGCAAAATTTGCGCGCGTGTGATAAGGAAGGGGTTTAATGAGGGTGTTTGCGCTTGTCATGTTTACCACTGGTATTACGAGTTGTAAGTCAATGTGATCACTTGAACGTTATCACGATTTACGCTTGAATGATTACCGCGTCCTCAGAGCTCTGGTTTACTGTTTTGCAAAAACAAAAAAGTTGCACAAAACACACCAAAATACATTGCAAAGTACAGTTACACTCATAATAACACCATCTAATAAAAATTTGTTTTAAAAAATTGCACACAAAAGTTATAAGGGCTGAAAGATATGAGGTCTCAAAAAAAGGCAGACAAAGGGCTTTAACAAAGAGGTAAATACATAAAAAAATAAACATGTCTAAAGATGTGCGTATGTATATGTGTGTATATATGTATGTGTGTGTATGTATGTGTGTATGTATATATATATATATATATATATATATATATATATATATATATATATATATAATTAACCCCACACCCCCTGTAACCCCCAATAGCACCCCCTGTGTAACCTACATAAATCCCATCAGCTTCCACTGTAACCCCCAATAGCACCCCCTGTGTAACCTACATAAATCCCATCAGCTTCCACTGTAACCCCCAATAGCACCCCTTGTGTAACCTACATAAGTCCCATCAGCTCCCACTGTAACCCCCCAATAAGCACCCCCTTTAACATCATAAGCACCGCCTGTAAACACCATCAGCCCCCAACCCACATAAGTCCCAGCACACCCCCTCCCTGTAACTCGCATCATCCACAGCGTGCGCACCCCTCCCTCTAACCCACATCAGCCACAGCACTCCCCGGTAAGTCTGCTCAATGTCGCAAGGTGGGCACGGCAAGTCGACGGCTCTCCTGTACGTCATAGGTGACGTCAAAGGGGTTGGGGCTAATATCGCATACTCTAACGGTTTTAAAACCGCTGCGATTAATTGCGGTTTAAAACCGCATCCGTGATTAATCGTGCAGCCCTTGTGTGTATATATGGTACCAAAATACCATCAGATATATGTAGACATATTTATTTATCAATAACTAGAACATATTCTTCTTTGTGAAGAATATTGGTATGTGAAATATTAATATTTCTCTTGTTAAGTGTATCCAGTCCACGGATCATCCATTACTTGTGGGATATTCTCCTTCCCAACAGGAAGTTGCAAGAGGATTACCCACAGCAGAGCTGCTATATAGCTCCTCCCCTC
The DNA here is from genome assembly GCF_027579735.1 of Bombina bombina. Taxonomy (NCBI): domain Eukaryota; kingdom Metazoa; phylum Chordata; class Amphibia; order Anura; family Bombinatoridae; genus Bombina; species Bombina bombina. The sequence continues at coordinate 164,489 of NW_026510855.1, read as the reverse complement.
ACTGCCATACCCAGTCATTCTCTTGCAACTCTCAACTAAGATGGAGGTCGTAAGAGGACTGTGGTGTTTTATACTTAGTTTATTTCTTCAATCAAAAGTTTGTTATTTTTAAATGGTACCGGAGTGTACTGTTTATCTCAGGCAGTATTTGGAAGAAGAATCTGCCTGCGTTTTCTATGATCTTAGCAGAAGTAACTAAAATCCTTTGCTATTCTCACATATTCTGAGGAGTGAGGTAACTTCAGAGGGGGAATAGTGTGCAGGTTTTCCTGTAATAAGGTATGTGCAGTTAAAATATTTTTCTAGGGATGGAATTTGCTAGAAAATGCTGCTGATACCGAAGTAATGTAAGTAAAGCCTTAAATGCAGTGATAGCGACTGGTATCAGGCTTATTAATAGAGATACATACTCTTATAAAAGTGTATTTTAAAACGTTTGCTGGCATGTTTAATCGTTTTTTACATATGTTTGGTGATAAAACTTATTGGGGCCTAGTTTTTTCCACATGGCTGGCTTGAATTTTGCCTAGAAACAGTTCCCTGAGGCTTCCCACTGTTGTAATATGAGTGGGAGGGGCCTATTTTGGCGTTTTTTTGCACAGCAAAAATTACAGACACAGACATCCAGCTTCTTCCTGCATGATCCAGGACTTCTCTGAAGGGCTCAAAAGGCTTCAAAAGTCGTATTGAGGGAGGTAAAAAGCCACAGAGCTGTGGCAGTTGTTGTGACTGTTTAAAAAACGTTTTTGTCATTTGTTATTCCATTTTTGGTATTAAGGGGTTAATCATCCATTTGCAAGTGGGTGCAATGCTCTGCTAACTTATTACATACACTGTAAAAATTTCGTTAGTGTAACTGCATTTTTTCACTGTTATTTCAAAATTTGGGAAAATTTGTGTTTCTTAAAGGCGCAGTAACGTTTTTTTATATTGCTTGTAAACTTGTTTTAAAGTGTTTTCCAAGCTTGCTAGTCTCATTGCTAGTCTGTTTAAACATGTCTGACACAGAGGAACCTACTTGTTCATTATGTTTGAAAGCCATGGTGGAGCCCCATAGGAGAATGTGTACTAAATGTATTGATTTCACCTTAAACAGTTAAGATCAGTCTTTATCTATAAAAGAATTATCACCAGAGGGTTCTGTCGAGGGGGAAGTTATGCCGACTAACTCTCCCCACGTGTCAGACCCTTCGCCTCCCACTCAGGGGACGCACGCTAATATGGCGTCAATCAGGGACGCCCATAGAGATTACCTTGCAGGACATGGCTGCAATCATGAATAATACCCTGTCAGAGGTATTATCTAGATTGCCTGAATTAAGAGGCAAGCGCGATAGCTCTGGGGTTCGGAGAGATACAGAGCGCGCAAATGCTGTTAGAGCCATGTCTGATACTGCGTCACAGTATGCAGAACATGAGGACGGAGAGCTTCAGTCTGTGGGTGACATCTCTGACTCGGGGAAACCTGATTCAGAGATTTCTAATTTTAAATTTAAGATTGAGAACCTCCGTGTATTGCTTGGGGAGGTATTAGCTGCTCTGAATGACTGTAACACAGTTGCAATTCCAGAGAAATTGTGTAGGCTGGATAGATACTATGCGGTGCCGGTGTGTACTGATGTTTTTCCTATACCTAAAAGGCTTACAGAAATTATTAGCAAGGAGTGGGATAGACCCGGTGTGCCCTTTTCCCCACCTCCTATATTTAGAAAAATGTTTCCAATAGACGCCACTACACGGGACTTATGGCAGACGGTCCCTAAGGTGGAGGGAGCAGTTTCTACTTTAGCAAAGCGTACCACTATCCCGGTTGAGGACAGTTGTGCTTTTTCAGATCCAATGGATAAAAAATTGGAGGGTTACCTTAAGAAAATGTTTATTCAACAAGGTTTTATTTTACAGCCCCTTGCATGCATTGCGCCTGTCACTGCTGCGGCGGCATTCTGGTTTGAGGCCCTGGAAGAGGCCATCCAGACAGCTCCATTGAATGAAATTGACAAGCTTAGAACGCTTAAGCTAGCTAACTCATTTGTTTCTGATGCCATTGTTCATTTGACTAAACTAACGGCTAAGAATTCCGGATTCGCCATCCAGGCGCGTAGGGCGCTATGGCTTAAATCCTGGTCAGCTGACGTGACTTCAAAGTCTAAATTACTCAACATTCCTTTCAAGGGGCAGACCTTATTCGGGCCTGGCTTGAAGGAAATTATTGCTGACATTACTGGAGGCAAGGGTCATACCCTTCCTCAGGACAGGGCCAAATCAAAGGCCAAACAGTCTAATTTTCGTGCCTTTCGAAATTTCAAGGCAGGAGCAGCATCAACTTCCTCCGCTTCAAAACAAGAGGGAACTGTTGCTCATTCCAGACAGGCCTGGAAACCTAACCAGTCCTGGAACAAGGGCAAGAAGGCCAGAAAGCCTGCTGCTGCCCCCAAGACAGCATGAAGGAACGGCCCCCTATCCGGAAATGGATCTAGTGGGGGGCAGACTTTCTCTCTTCGCATGGGCAAGAGATGTTCAGGATCCCTGGGCGTTGGTGATCATATCTCAGGGATATCTTCTGGACTTCAAAGATTCTCCTCCACAAGGGAGATTTCATCTTTCAAGGTTATCAACAAACCAGATAAAAAAAGAGGCATTCCTAAGCTGTGTGCAAGACCTCCTAGTAATGGGAGGGATCCATCCAGTTCCGCGGACGGAACAAGGACAGGGATTTTATTCAAATCTGTTTGTGGTTCCCAAGAAAGAGGGAACCTTCAGACCAATCTTGGATCTAAAGATCTTAAACAAATTCCTCAGAGTTCCATCATTCAAAATGGAAACTATTCGGACCATCCTACCCATGATCCAAGAGGGTCAGTACATGACCACAGTGGACTTAAAGGATGCCTACCTTCACATACCGATTCACAAAGATCATCATCGGTTCCTATGGTTTGCCTTTCTAGACAGGCATTACCAACTTGTAGCTCTTCCCTTCGGGTTGGCCACTGCCCCGAGAATTTTTACAAAGGTTCAGGGCTCACCTCTGGCGGTTCTAAGACCGCGAGGCATAGCGGTGGCTCCGTATCTAGACGACATCCTGATACAGGCGTCAAGCTTTCAAATTGCCAAATCTCATACAGAGATAGTTCTGGCATTTCTGAGGTCGCATGGGTGGAAAGTGAACGTGGAAAAGATTTCTCTATTACCACTCACAAGAGTCTCCTTCCTAGGGACTCTTATAGATTCTGTAGAGATGAAAATTTACCTGACTGAGTCCAGGTTATCAAAACTTCTAAATGCTTGCCGTGTCCTTCATTCCATTCCACGCCCGTCAGTGGCTCAGTGCATGGAAGTAATCGGCTTAATGGTAGCGGCAATGGACATAGTGCCATTTGCGCGCCTGCATCTCAGACCGCTGCAATTATGCATGCTAAGTCAGTGGAATGGGGATTACTCAGATTTGTCCCCTCTACTAAATCTGGATCAAGAGACCAGAGATTCTCTTCTCTGGTGGCTTTCTCGGGTCCATCTGTCCAAGGGTATGACCTTTCGCAGGCCAGATTGGATGATTGTAACAACAGATGCCAGCCTTCTAGGTTGGGGCGCAGTCTGGAACTCCCTGAAGGCTCAGGGATCGTGGACTCAGGAGGAGAAACTCCTCCCAATAAATATTCTGGAGTTAAGAGCAATATTCAAGGCTCTTCTAGCTTGGCCTCAGTTAGCAACACTGAGGTTCATCAGATTTCAGTCGGACAACATCACGACTGTGGCTTACATCAACCATCAAGGGGGAACCAGGAGTTCCCTAGCGATGTTAGAAGTCTCAAAGATAATTCGCTGGGCAGAGTCTCACTCTTGCCACCTGTCAGTGATCCACATTCCAGGCGTAGAGAACTGGGAGGCGGATTTTCTAAGTCGTCAGACTTTTCATCCGGGGGAGTGGGAACTCCATCCGGAGGTGTTTGCTCAACTGGTCCATTGTTGGGGCAAACCAGAACTGGATCTCATGGCGTCTCGCCAGAACACCAAGCTTCCTTGTTACGGATACAGGTCCAGGGACCCGGGAGCAACGCTAATAGATGCGCTAGCAGCTCCTTGGTTCTTCAGCCTGGCCTATGTGTTTCCACCGTTTCCTCTGCTCCCTCGACTGATTGCCAAAATCAAACAGGAGAGAGCATTGGTGATTCTGATAGCGCCTGCGTGGCCACGCAGGACCTGGTATGCAGACCTAGTGGACATGTCATCTCTTCCACCATGGACTCTGCCTCTGAGGCAGGACCTTCTAATACAAGGTCCTTTCAATCATCCAAATCTAATTTCTCTGAGACTGACTGCATGGAGATTGAACGCTTGATTCTATCAAGGCGTGGCTTCTCCGAGTCAGTCATTGATACCTTAATACAGGCTCGGAAGCCTGTCACCAGGAAAATCTACCATAAGATATGGCGTAAATATCTTTATTGGTGTGAATCCAAGAGTTACTCATGGAGTAAGGTTAGGATTCCTAGGATATTGTCCTTTCTCCAAGAGGGTTTGGACAAAGGCTTATCAGCTAGTTCTTTAAAAGGACAGATCTCTGCTCTGTCTATTCTTTTGCACAAGTGTCTGGCAGAAGTTCCAGACGTCCAGGCATTTTGTCAGGCTTTGGTTAGGATTAAGCCTGTGTTTAAAACTGTTGCTCCCCTGTGGAGCTTAAACTTGGTTCTTAAAGTTCTTCAGGGAGTTCCGTTTGAACCCCTTCATTCCATTGATATTAAACTTTTATCTTGGAAAGTTCTGTTTTTGATGGCTATTTCCTCGGCTCGAAGAGTCTCTGAGTTATCTGCCTTACATTGTGATTCTCCTTATCTGATTTTTCATTCAGACAAGGTAGTTCTGCGTACCAAACCTGGGTTTTTACCTAAGGTGGTTTCTAACAGGAATATCAATCAAGAGATTGTTGTTCCATCATTGTGTCCTAATCCTTCTTCAAAGAAGGAACGTCTTTTGCATAATCTGGACGTAGTCCGTGCCTTGAAGTTTTACTTACAGGCTACTAAAGATTTTCGTTAAATATCTGCCCTGTTTGTCGTTTACTCTGGACAGAGGAGAGGTCAAAAAGCTTCGACAACCTCTCTCTCCTTTTGGCTTCGGAGCATAATACGCTTAGCCTATGAGACTGCTGGACAGCAGCCCCCTGAAAGGATTACAGCTCATTCTACTAGAGCTGTGGCTTCCACCTGGGCCTAAAAATGAGGCCTCTGTTGAACAGATTTGCAAGGCTGCGACTTGGTCTTCGCTTCACACCTTTTCAAAATTTTACAAATTTGACACTTTTGCTTCTTCGGAGGCTGTTTTTGGGAGAAAGGTTCTACAGGCAGTGGTTCCTTCCGTTTAAGTACCTGCCTTGTCCCTCCCATCATCCGTGTACTTTAGCTTTGGTATTGGTATCCCACAAGTAATGGATGATCCGTGGACTGGATACACTTAACAAGAGAAAACATAATTTATGCTTACCTGATAAATTTATTTCTCTTGTAGTGTATCCAGTCCACAGCCCGCCCTGTCCTTTTAAGGCAGGTTTAAATTTTAATTAAACTACAGTCACCACTGCACCCTATGGTTTCTCCTTTCTCGTCTTGTTTCGGTCGAATGACTGGATATGGCAGTGAGGGGAGGAGCTATATAGCAGCTCTGCTGTGGATGATCCTCTTGCAACTTCCTGTTGGGAAGGAGAATATCCCACAAGTAATGGATGATCCGTGGACTGGATACACTACAAGAGAAATAAATTTATCAGGTAAGCATAAATTATGTTTTTCGTGTCGGATTAGCGCACATAAGAATATAAGAATATGCAACCCGGTGTGCGATCGAATAAGCCGTTAGTTGTTTTCCCCCACTTTTTTTTCTCTCCATTGACTCATGTGGGAATACGTTGACGTGCGCGCTATATTTTAAGTTTGGCTTTTTGCACTCGGGTTAGTGTGTGAGCCAACACGTTTGCTTTCAACTAATCTGACTCAGTTAGCTAGGTCAGTAATACAATAATTTTGTTTTCTTTTTTCTTTAAGATTATGATGCCCCTTTCATAATGTGCAAGCTGACAAAATATATGATTTCCGTTTAAAAAAAATTATAGTTCTTGTCCCTGCTATTTACTCAGCTGTATACAGATATATACTTGAATTGTATGTGTGTGTGTATATATATATATATATATATATATATATATATATATATTTATATTTATTTGGTTCTAGTATGTTAAACTATCACAATAGACATGTTTTATAGTTTTTATTACCAATATTTTGCTAACATTTTATGTGTTTTTATGTCTTTTAGCTGACATGTTCCATGCTAAGTAGATTTCCTTGCAGCATGTTTCTGTCTTCTGCCAGTTATCTAGTGGGATGCAGATCCCGGAGAGCCTTCAGCACAACAGAAGGTGAACTAAAGACTACTAGTCAGGTGGATTACCCTAAGGACACTGTACAGAGCACTACCCATCTTGTTGCAGACTCGGTCGTTCCTGGGACTCCCCCCGGTCTAGCACCACCTACCAACTGCTGCATGAGTGGCTGCCATAACTGTGTGTGGATTGCATATGCAGAGGAGCTCCTGGAACACTATAAAGATGGAGGAGATGCGGCCCTGAGGGCTGTGGATCAGCACATTGAGGATGAGAACATTAAGATGTTCATAAAGATGGAAATAAAATTCAGAATGAAAAGAGATGGGGCCTAAAACATTCAGTATTTCCCATCAAATCTATTAAAAGAACATATTAGGTTGGAAAATCATTGTACTGACTTCCAGGGGATTTAAGAACCTGCAGCACAAATGGAGGATGTGTATTTTAATATATAACACACATGACTGCAGAAAAAATGTCACCATCAAAGGGACAGTGTACTCTGTTTTTTTTTCCTTTTAATATGTTTCCAATGATCTATTTTACTTGCTTGAGTGTATTAAATTGTTGCCGGTTGTATCCCCACCTATTCTGAAAATGTCAGTACATAAGTACTGGTTATAGAAAAGCTATGTAAATGAGATGTAGAAATCACTCTCCCAGTGGGGAGGGGGGGGGTAGGTTAGAGATACTAAATGTTTATTTTCAATAGTTTTCTCTAAGGGCCTTTTGATCTAAAACTCTCCACTCTGGCGAGATTATCTGAGGTATTGTCAGTATGGCTAGGTCCCTAAATAAGTTTAGAAAGGCACATTTTAGCTCAAGAGAATTTTTGTAACTATTTTGGATGTGAAGAACAGATAACTACATTACAATATAGTGCTAAAAAAAAGCCCCCAAAGATTTTGCTTGATTTCTCTCCATGCTGGCGTTTTTTTGATCATTGGGCCCTAAGTATGTGTTTAAAGTGGGAGATAAGTTAGGAAGAATTGTGTGTGTGTGTGTGTGTGTATATATATATATATAGAGAGAGAGAGATAGAGGTCTGCACTGTGTCTGCAAGCTCAGCCCATTTGAGAGTACACTGTGCCTTTTTTAAAGGAATTTTACAAAGGTAAAAGTCACAGACCCACACAAATAGGTCAATCACTATACTTTATAAAATGCATCAAATGATTTAGCTACAAAAATAGACTTTAAGGTGATTTTCTGTTGAAAATAATTAGATCTGTTGTTCTTGTTGAAGGGACATTCCAGTCAAAATATAAATGCACATAGATTTATTAGAAACATATTTGCAATATATATGTATTGGCAAAATGCTTCTAGTAAGAGTTAACATTTTTCTCTGCACGTGCATGTGAAGCATTGCTAGATATTGTCACTGCACCCACATTTTAAATAATGCAGCTGCTTAGATAATCAGTGGGGCTTGTATAATGTCCTCAATTAACAAATTGAGTCATTACCAGATAGTACAAGCACCTTAGGCTCTCTGAACAAGTGTTGTGTTTAAAATGCTGGTGCACGGTGCATACTTAAATACACTTTTGAAACAGCTATAGCTTTTATTAGACGCATATTTGCTAATGTATGTATATTACAAAATTGCTTCTGTTCAATACTGAAATGCACCCATGGGGTTTCCAATTTTGGCTGGAATATCCCTTTAAGGCTTTTGATTGACCCCATAGTTATTTGTTATATTTGTTTTGTTTATATATTTTTTTTTTGCAGACATTTTTAATATCTCAGTGCAATTTGATTTATATAAATGGAGTTTAGTGACAGCATCATTTTACTGTATTACTTAAATTTGGAAAAGTCATGCTTTTTATTGCTTGTTGTTATAGTGTGTTACTGATCATTAAAGGGATAAACAATAATTCAAACTGTGTACCTTTCATGATTCAGATAAAGCATGCAGTTTTAAACAAATTCACAATTAAAGGGACATTAAGCTGCTGGGAATACGTACAGTATAATGGTTACTACTTACCATATTATTGTATTTTCTCCTGTACCTGCAGCTCTGTTATCTTAAAAGACGCTGCAGAATCTGTTGGCGCTCTACAAATAACTGATAATAATAATAATCTTATTTTAACGCTCTGCATCTTATACTGGGCGCCGCCATCTTGTAGCTCATGTACTGTTATATTCTGTGACAGCGCTACATTTCACTTCAGTTTAACTCACATAATAAAGAGCTGAAGTGTTACATTTTTGCAGTTTTTTTGCGCAGTTGAAACTTTAAATAACAAATATAAGCTCCAAGATGGCGGCGCCCTGTGTGAAGATGGAGAACTTCACCAAGTAAAATTTGTAAGATATTGTAGTTGTATTCAACAGTTTAATGACCCTTTTAACTTATATTCTTACTTCATTCTCTTGATATCCTTTGTCAAAAGCTTATTTAGGTAGGCTCAGAAGCAGCAATGTGCTGCTGGGAGCTAGATACTGATTGGTGGCTGCCCATATATATGCTACTTGTCATTGGCACACTCTGTGTTCAGCTAGCTCCCAGTAGTGCATTGCTGCTCCTTCAGCAAAGAATACCAAGAGAATGAAGTAAATTTGATAATAGAAGTAAACTGGAAAGTTTTTTAAAATTGTATTCTCTATCTGAATCATGAAAGAAAAAAAATTGGGTTTCATATCCCTTTAAGAAGTGTTACCGATATATAATTTTATTCATGATTTTTCATTTTAAAGATTTTGTGATCGTTGTTTTAAACTAAAAATATTTATAGCATTATCTATCATTAATGTAATAGTGATTTAACGAACAACAAATATGTATTGCTGCTATTTAAAGGGACAGTAAACAAACAAAATATTTTATCAGCATGAGCTTTTTATTAAATTAACCTCACAATTGGTGCATATTTATTCACTACTCAACCTTCCTATCTTCTTTCTGCTTTTTTCCCCCCTGCTTAAATGAGCATTAATGACAAATTTTATGCATTGGGAATTTATTAAAATAAACGTTTAAAAAAAAAAAGCATTTTAAAGTGTAATTTTGTTTAAAAAAAAATATGCACTTTATTGGAATGCCAAGACACACTCTTTGGAAAGCCACTTAAATGTTATCCCCCTCACCACCTGCACTGCTCATTAGCCCATCTCTCTTAAGCTCACTTTACTTTTGTATTCATGAACTTGACACATTCCTAAAGACTCTCTCTCCCCCTCGCACCACATCCCAAAAACAGTCTAATTATTGCTAATCTGCATTTCATATTATGTCACTCTCCCTCTTGCTCATACTAGCTGCTGGTGACATCTCTCCTAATCCTGGTCCCCCACAACTTCATAGCCTTGCACACCCATGTGTGCCTTTCAATAAACTTCAAAAACAAAACTCTGGTAACCTTAATCTCATTACAGTTGCTTCTAAAGCCACCACCCCCTTCACTTGTGTACTCTGGAACTCTCACTCTGCAACAAGCTCACTTCTATCCATGACCTCTTTATTTCCCACTCTCTCAATCTTCTGACAGAAACCTGTCTCTCTGCTTCAGACACAGCTTCCGCTGCTGCACTGTCACATGGGGGTCTTCACTTCAGCCACACACCTAGGTCTGATAATAGACAAGGAGGTGGTGTTGGAATTTTACTTTCCTCTCGTTGAACCTTTAAACAAATACAGCCCTTCTCTTCCCTCACATTTTCTATATTTGAAACACACCCGCTTCGCTTATTCTCTCCCCTCTCTATACGTGTTTTAGTCATATACCGCCCCCCTGGCTCATCAACTTTATTTCTAGATTCAATTTGCTTCCTGGCTACCTTATTTCATTTCCTCAGACACCCCTGCCCTCATTCTTGGCGACTTCAACCTCCCTGTTGACAATCCCACTGCCTCCTCTACAATTTGTGAAACTCACTTCCTCTTTCGGCCTGTCTCAATGGACTGACTCTCCCACTCACAAAGATGGTCACTTCCTTGATCTGATTTTCAGCTATTGATGCACTATCTCAAACTTCACAAACTCCCCTTTTCCTCTTTCTGACTATCATCTCCTCACTTGTAACATCACATCCCTCCTTCTACCCCTCACACCAAACTTCACAGAAGCATCAAGTCATTAGATCAGCAACAGCTCGCTAGCTCTCTCGAACCTCTCCTCTCTTCCATCCCCTCCTTTTCCTGCCCTGATAAATCTATCTGCCACTACAACTCCACCCTTACATCGGTCATTGATATTCTGGCCCCACATACCATAGCTCGGAAATCATACACTCATCCTCAGCCCTGGCATACTCCTCTGACACGGTACCTACGCAGACGTTCCCGTACTGCTGAGCGACACTGGAGAAAATCTTGGAGTTCAGCTGACTTTCTTCACTACAAGTTAATCTTGAACTCTTACTATTTTGCCCTTTATCTATATAAGTAACATTACTTCCCCACTCTTATCTCTACTCTTTCTTAAAACACAAAACGTCTGTTCTCCACGTTAAATACTTTTCTCCGACTGCCCACCCACCTCCTACTACAACTTCTCTCTCAGCTCAAGATTTTGCCAGCTACTTCAATAACAAAATCAACTCCATCAGAAATTAAATCAGCTGTCAACATGCTACCGATCTCACACCCCCTCAAAACCTCACAATCATCCAAAACCCACATAGCCATAAATTTAGCTCTTTTGCCCCTGTTACAGAGGATGAAGTTTCTGACCTTTATACTATCCTCTCAACTAACTACCTGTCCCCTCAACCCTATCCCCTCACAGCTACTTCCCTCCCTGTCTTCTACCCTTACCCCTATACTCACACGCATCTTCAACCTCTCCCTCAGCATTGGTATAGTTCCCAAATCTCTTAAAGATGCATTAGTCACACCTATCCTCAACAAACCTCTCGATCCAAGCTCCCTATCCACCTACCACACTATTTCCCTACTCCCTCTTGCCTCGAAGTTTCTCGAAAAGCTAGTATATGCACGTCTATCCTATTTCCTTACATTAAACTCCCTCCTTGACCCACCGCAATCTGGATTTCGCCCCATCACTCCACAGATACAGTAATTGTTAAGGTTACCAATGACCTACTTACAGCAAAATCCAAAGGCCCCTTCTCTCTGCTTATCCTCCTTGATCTGTCTGCGGCCTTTGATACTGTCGACCACCCTCTCTTGCTCCAAACCCTCCAATCCTTCGGCATTTGCGACACAGCTCACTCTTGGTTCTCTTCCTATCGGTCTAACCATACCTTTAGTGTAGCCTTCTCTGGGGCATCCTCTGCCCCATTTGCACTTTCTGTTGGGGTACCGCAAGGCTCTGTCCTCGATCCCCTTCTATTCTCAATCTACATGTCATCATTAGGTTCCTTAATAAAGTCCCACAGGTTTCAATATCATTTGTATGCCGATGACGCTTAAATCTACCTCTCGTCACCAGACCTATCTTCTTCCTTGCAAACCACATGTCACTGTCTTTCTTGTAGATCATTTTGGATGTTTTCTCACTACCTTAAGCGAAATCTCTCCAAAACTGAGCTCCTTATTTTCCCCCCTTTTTCAAAAATCTCCACCCCCAACTTCTCTATAACTGTCGATAACTCCATCATTACCCCTACCCCACATGCTCGATGTCTTGACTCAGATCTTTCTTTCACTCCTCACATTCAGTCCTTGGCTAAAGCCTGCTGCTTCCACCTTAAAAACATCTCTAAAATTTTCCTTGCACAAGACACAACTAAGATTTGATTCCACTCTCTCATCCTTTCCTGCCTCGACTGCTGCAACTCTGTCCTCTCTGGTCTTCCTAGCTACCGCCTAGCTCCTTTACAATCCATAATAAATGCCTCTGCCAGGTTCATCTTCCTTACACATCGCTCTTCATCTGTTGCACCTCTCTGCCAATCCCTTCACTGGCTTCCTCTTGCCTCCAGGCTTAAATATAAAATTCTCACTCTGACATACAAAGCCCTCAGCTACACTGCTCTCCCCTACATCTCAGACCTTGAGGCCTATTTATGAAATGTCTGTCGGACCTGATCCGACAGTGCGGATCAGGTCCGACAGACATCGCTGAATGCGGAGAGCAATACGCTCTCCATATTCAGCATTGCACCAGCAGCTCTTGTGAGCTGCTGGTGCAACGCCGCCCCCTGCAGACTTGCGGCCAATCGGCCGCCAGCAGGCGGGTGTCAATAAACCCGATCAAACTCGATCTGGTTGAATTCCAGCGATTCCTGTCCGCCTCATCAGATCAGGCAGACAGGGTTATGGAGCAGCGGTCTTTAGACCGCTGCTTCATAACTGCTGTTTCTGGCGAGTCTGCAGGCTCACCAGAAACACAGGGCGTCAAGCTCCATTAGGAGCTTGATAGATAGGCCCCATAGTCTCCAGATACTCTCCCTCCTGACCCCTTTGCTCTGCTTACAATCTCCTACTCTCCTCCTCTCTTGTTACCTCCTCACATTCCCATTTACAAGACTTCTCCAGACTGGCTCCCATCTTGTGAAACTCTCTGCCTTGCTTTACAAGACTCTCTCCTAGTTTTGAAAGCTTTAAGCACTCCCTAAAGACTGTACTATTCAGGGATGCATACAACCTACACTAACCTTTCCTAACTCTATTGCTATCCCCTTGAACCCCTTAGCATGTAAGTCTATGAGCCCAGCTGTTTGTAGATCACCTTCATAAGAGTCGACTACAACAGTGCAACTCTCGGCAGGGCCCTCTACCTATTTGATCCCTATAAATGTTACCTTGTATACCACCTATGTTTATAGCGCTGCAGAATCTGTTGGCGCTCTACAATTCCTGATAAGAATACTGTGTTATTCAGTTTGCTGTGGCCAATTAGGGAAATATATAAATTATTTTCTGCACGTGTCAACCAACCACTGTGCAGTTTGTAGAAGTGTCGGGGTTCTGCATTCTACAGAATGCCCTCCAGGCAGGGAGTAGAAGCAATACAATTAAATTGCAGGAGAAGCAGGCAAAATAAATAATGAGTGCATAATTAAATATTTTGGGAGCAATGGAATTTTTATATTTAAAAATGTCAAACGAGGGTACAGCCAGTCAAAGGTTCATCTTGCAGAACTGGCGCTGCGGGATGAACCAAACGCCGGGTTCATGAGTTACAAATGAAGCTTTATTAAAAACAAGTCTAACATAATACTAAGTAGGGGCAGGTGATAACTTCTGATTGGCTGTATAGTCTGCTGACCTTTTTTCCCCCTCAAATCCTTTTTATTGATAGAGAAACAGCAATCAACAGAGAATCACAAATTACATACATGTGGTGTCATGGTTCGCAGACCATTAAATATACAGCAAGCTGGCATGGTATGGGCATTCCCATTATGACAAGTCAAAAGTCATCACCCTTCTAGATATATATGAATGACATTGGAAGGACCTTCACAATGAGTATTGAAATTATGTATATGTTGGAGATAATAAAGTTGAGGAAAATTGTTGTAACTCCATCTCAAATTTTCAAATAATACTATAAACCTTTACTTATATAACATTACAACAATTAACATCTTAGTAACGGGGTAGAGCAAAGGGAGAGAGATGAAAAAAAGGGAGGATGGTTCCACCTCTTACCCTTGAATGGTTAGTGATGTATGATGAGGTGAGGTGTCAAAATAGCATTTCTTCTGAGAGTGTTTTATTAGTTTGGTTCCCTGACAATGCAGTTAGGGTTTGAAGGCATCAATTCATGATGGATAAATAGTTTAAGGATTTGTTGTTGTAGAGAGGGGGGCCAAGTGTAGTTATGAGGGGTTGCCATTTGTTTAGAAACGGCTGAAGTCGGTGTTTTGTTTGACATTGTGTTGTCCGATAAAAAGTTGCTTTAGTAAGATTTGTTTAAATTGAGCTATGGTTGGTATTTGTGTAGCGATCCATTTACTTAGAATGCAGTGCCTTTCTAATAATGAACATAAAGTGAGGATTTTATGGAGTTTTTTTTTTTATATGAGTTGTCCCATAGAAAGAGATATATTTTGTCTGTATCAATCTTGATGTCCAAAGTGAAGGTAGATTTTATCCAATATTGGTAATAGCCTGCTGATCATTTTAAGACAAAAAAGCCTTAAATGAATGAGTAAATTGGATAGTTAAAGGGGCATAAAAACACACAATTTTCCGTTCATGATTCGGATAGAACATACAATTTTGTGCAAATCCAGATCTTAGTGTGTGGTTCCGAAAAGAGCTGAATGCGATGAGCAGCTGCCACCGAAGCATTTGAATGCACACTCCTAATTTTAAACAACTTTTTAATTAATTTCTATTATTAATTTTGCTTTATTCTCTTGGTATCCTTTTGGTAAAGAAGCAGCAATATACCACTGGGAGTTAGCTGAACACATTGGTAAGCCAATGACAAGAGGCATATATGTGCAGCCACCAATTAGCAGCCTGCTTCTGGGCCTACCTAGGTATGCTTTTCAAAGGATACCAAGAGAACTAAGCAAATTAGATAGAATTACATTGAAAGTGGTTTAAAATGGTATGCTCTGTCTGAATCATGAAAGAAACATTTTGGGTTTCATGTCCCTTTAAGTAAATATGAAACAATGGGGAGGGGTTTACATTTAAAGTAAAAAAAAAAAAATCTGTATAAAGTTGCTCTTCTCACTGCATTTGAAGCAGTAGATAAAATATTTACATTTACTGTTCCTTTAACTACCAGAACTGTGTCAAGCATTTTGCAGGCCTCCGGCGACAAGAAGGCTTACGCAGCTCGCGTCAGATATGATGCACTATCCATGTCCCCAGATGGGATATCAGATTACTGTACAGGACTGAGAGCCATAATCCTATTAACACTGAACCCAATAAATCCAGTCACATAGGTGGAGTGGATCAGAGTTTTCCCACTAGGGAGTGCATGAAAGGGCTGCTCACCATTTAGAACTGCTGCTGGATATGTAAAACCACTTTGTATTGGGTAAGTGATATTTGGGATATATATATATATATATATATAGGACCAGTACCAAATCAATGCTTTGTTTTATTAGCCTACAAAGTGCTTCTGAACATGTTATTTACTCATATTAGCTAATGACTTGACTATGACTATGCATTTAATGTTTAGCAGTAATACAAACCTGAGTGAACTAGAATTTAGAAAAAAAATTATATATATGTACTATCACACACACACACATATATATATATATATATATATATATATATATATATATATGTACTATCACACACACACACATATATATATATATATGTACTATCACACACACACACATATATATATATATATATGTACTATCACACACACACACATATATATATATATATATATATGTACTATCACACACACACATATATATATATATATATGTACTATCACACACACACACACACACATATATATATATACTATCACACACACATATATATATATATGTACTATCACACACACACACACACACACACACATATATATATATATATATATATATATATATATATATATATATATATGTACTATCACACACACACACACACATATATATATGTACTATCACACACACACACACACATATATATATATATATATATATATATATATATATATATATGTACTATCACACACACACACATATATATATATATGTACTATCACACACACACACACACATATATATATATGTACTATCACACACACACACACATATATATATATATATGTACTATCACACACACACACACATATATATATATATGTACTATCACACACACACACACACACACACATATATATATGTACTATCACACACACACACACACACATATATATATATATATATATATATATATATATATATATATATATGTACTATCACACACACACACACACACACATATATATATATGTACTATCACACACATATATATATATAAAATTTCTTTATACTATAGTTTGCAAGGGGAAGCAATAGATTTGTTGCATTTTCTTTTCGTGATTTCATAAAACTGCTTTTCTCCCCCAAAAAAATGTTAATTTTGAAAATGTGGTGGATTGTATTCCTTCTCATATAGCCTCATACACTGTAGAACTTTCTGTATGTATCTACTGACCTGCTGCAATGGTATTTTACTTTTTTAGAAACTGGTACTTAAAAATATTTCTAAAATCTTCACTCCTGAATTTTACTCACCACCATTAATATAGTTTAAGTTCTTAAAGTTTATTCACATAACTAATTATTTATGTAGTTTTCACCCTCTTAGTTGTACACCTTGCTATGGTGGTCCTTCACATCTGCATTATTTCTGCTATATTGTAGGAATTTCAAGCATCTTTTTAGGAAATATTAAATATTGTTTGTTCTGACTGGAAATAAGTAAAATATGTAACTTAAATTAAACTGTTATTTTATGTTACACTTGCCATGCAGAAACTATTATGCTGTTCTCTGAAACTGGAGAGATCTGGTTTTGAATCCAACATTTGGCTAGAAAATTTTAGAAACAGAAATTTGACTGTGGACACTTTGGAACAATGGAATTTTAATCTTGTGAACTGTAAAGAGTGATGTAATGATTCTGTTGAAGTGAGCTTTTTATTATATTATTTTGATAAAATACTGTTCTGTAATTCTGCAGTTTCATAACCAGCAAGGCCAATAAGTATTACAACAGGTTCATAAGACGAGGACATGAAAAACAAAAACAATGTGACTCACACAGTGTACAATGCACATACAGTATATGACAATAACCCAGAAATCCTTGACAGTCCTGGCAGACAATAACATTGGTTTGATATTTTTTTTCTATACAGCATGTAATTTTTTTCAGATCTTATTATGAGAAGCTTGTTTCCTGTATTTTAGAAATGTTTTTGTTATTATCTTTTACAAGTCAGGGGGAAAAAATTACTAATCCACTCAATGTTAAAAGGACATAAAACAAATTTTTTTTTTCTTCATGATCCGGCTAGAACAAATAATTTTAAACAGTCATATATTAATCTCTCTAACCGACAAACCTAAGGTATCATAATTTACATTAAAGGGACACTGTACCCAAAAAATTTCTTTTGTGATTCAGATTGAGCATGAAATTTTAAGCAACTTTCTAATTTACTCCTATTATCAAATGTTCTTCATTCTCTTTGGTATCTTTATTTATTTATGCAAGAATGTAAGTTTAGATGCCAGCCCATTTTTGGTGAACAACCTGGGTTGTCCTTGCTGATTGGTGGATAAATTTATCCACCAATAAAAAAGTGTTGTCCAGAGTACTGAAACCAAAAAAATGCTTAGATGCCTTCTTTTTCAAATAATGATAGCAAGAGAACGAAGAAAAATTGATAATAGGAGTAAATTAGAAAGTTGCTTAAAATTGCATGCTCTATCTGAATTACAAAAGAAAAAATTTGGGTACAGTGTCCCTTTAAGTCCCACAATTCCCTAGAATAATGTTGCGGGTATGGACTTTGAGTGCAATCTTTGCAGTAACAATGTGCCATTTGTACAGTGGCCACCTCTCTATGTCCTGTGGTGCCTGGAAAGCTCCAGAAGGAACCAGAGATAGTTATGGATTTGTGACCTGAATAATCAGCTTATGATGAAAAGGTTTGCTGAGGCAGCACCAGTCATATAATCGCATCATACCCATGGTAGGTACCACTTTACCAATGATGGAGGCTGAGGACCATTTTGTATACCTTTTCAATCAAGCGCAAGCAATTTATTTACTGAACAAAACACAACAGGGACCACATCTAATTACTTCAGTTTATGAGTGCATCACTAGCTCCATGATGAAAAGGTTTTACAAAGACCTCACACACATTTCTATGATTTCTGATTCATGTTCATATGGTTCAAGATAAGTATTAAACAGAAATAAAATAAACCTTTGCCCCATTATATTAGTTCATAACATATCAGTGACCCAGATGAGACTATGAACAGTTACTTTTATTATATGAGTAATATAAATATGGGCTTCACCGGCTTGCCTTTTTAGAGGTAAAGATAGATGTTTTACTTGTGTAATAAAGTACAATATAGAAGCTTACTTTATCCTCATAAATTCTCCAGTCAAGCTAGAATTTGTAGACTATGTATTAGGGCTGTAACAACTAATCGGTGAGATTAATCATAAAAATAGTGGTCAACGAGTCTCATTGATTAGTCTGCGATTAGTTGGCCAGTTGAACGGCACCAGCTGTTTCACTCCAGTGAACTCCTGCACAAGAAATAGTTTTTATTTTATTTTTTTCTATCCGATTAATCGGCTGATTATTATCTGGTTAATCGGATAGAAAAAAAATAATTGAAACAATAAATACAATTTTTTGCACGGTACCATGTGCAGGAGTTCTTTGGAGTGAAGCAGCTGGTGCAGTGCAACTAATAACCCAATCACAAACCACCTAATCGGTAACGAGATTCATTACAAGTTTTTTAGATGAATCTTACCGATTGGTTGTTGCAACTCTACCATGTTCTCACAAAATGCAAAGTAAATTGTATCTTAAAACACAAATATAGATTTCAATATAAAGAATACATACATAAAATTAGCAGTTTCTTGGTAAGATCTATGACGTTGCACAAATCCCTCAAAATTACTAGCACACAGGTCCAAAAATATACACACTGATTCTCAAAGCGTCAGTTGTATGGATCTGTTACATCATTCTGCACTATATAATATTTAGCAATATATAATGCACTGGAGGAAGTTTGCCCTAGTTCAGATATGCATAGTATCTGTGCTTAGAAGAGGCACGTGTTAAATTTTGCCTCAATATAAATAAACATTTGAAGTTTTATCTGAACAACATTAGAATACACTTTAAAGGGATCCGTAACTCATTTATATATATATATATATATATATATATATATATACACATATATATATGCATATATATATATATATATATATATATATATATATATATGCAATGAAACACTATATTGCAAAAGAGCTGTGTACTTGTCATTAGAGACAGATACAAATGAGCTACAACTATGAACAAACAAACACAGTGTAGATTGTAGCAGGATTAGCTTTCTGAAGTCTGGATTATGCATTTCCAATTCTAGCAGGATTTGGAAAATCCACTATTTTCAGAGTTAAATTACAGGAAAGGGAATATAAATACTGAACATATATTACAATGTTTTCTTTTTTTTATTATACAAAATTAAACATTGTATAGGGGTTTCAAAGAGTGTTTTATATAAAACAGTCTGCACTGTACCTAGGAATTCTAAAGCCTTAATCATATTCCTTGTAATGGCACCAAACTGTGTCTATAATTAGAGGTCTCAAGCAAAAAATGAGATATCTTGTGAAGAAATGAGTGACTGTAAACATTTCAAGAACATATGGAGAGAGGCTTTTATGTAACAATAGGTAATCTCTGTTAATACATCACCATATGGGGTTCATGGCTAAGAGTATATAAAGAGGATATGAGACTGATTTCTTTCTTTTCCTTAAAGGGACAGTATACACTCATTTTCATATAACTGCATGTAATAGACACTACTATAAAGAATAAAATGCACAGATACTGATATAAAAATCCAGTATAAAACTGTTTAAAAACTTACTTAGAAGCTG
This sequence comes from Bombina bombina, assembly GCF_027579735.1. NCBI lineage: Eukaryota > Metazoa > Chordata > Amphibia > Anura > Bombinatoridae > Bombina > Bombina bombina. The sequence goes on along the minus strand of NW_026510855.1, from coordinate 144,513 downwards.
TCAGTTTGGCTCTGTTGAAAAGGTAGCTGGAAAGCCCACTGCAAGTGGGAAATAAGACATTCCCCCCCCTCCCCCTTCTTTTGCATATGAAAAGACCCTTTACACAATCAGGAGCAAGCTGGAGAAGGTAGCTGATGGTATTCAAATAAAACTTTGGGGCTTGGTTAGGAGTTTGAAAATCAGAGCAATGATATTTAAAAATAAGCAAAACTATACGATTTAAAAAAAAAAAAACTTTATGAGCTATATGAATAGATCATCTACAAAACATTTATGCAAAGAAAAAATGAGTGTATAATGTCCCTTTAAGGGAGGGAAATAAATTAATAGAAATGAAAAGCATTCAAATTTTCAACCTCAGTTTATTTTACTATGTGCTGATTTCTACAAAAATGTATGAGTCTGTCGTAATAGTGATCATTTAGCTGTTCTGATACATTCAAAAAGAAGGGAAAAAACCTGGAGAGTGTATTGTGTTATCTGGGTCTTAAAGGGACACTGAACCCACATTTTTTCTTTTGTGATTCAGATAGAGCGTGAAATTTTAAGAAACTTTATCATTTACTCCTATTATCAAATGTTCTTTATTCTCTTGGTATCTTTATTTGAAATGCAAGAATGTAAGTTTAGATGCCGGCCCATTTTTGGTGAACAACCTGGGTTGTTCTTGCTGATTGGTGGATAAATTTATCCACCAATCAAAAACTGCTGTCCAGAGTTCTGAACCAAGAAAAAAAAGCTTAGATACCTCTTTTTCATATAAAGATAGCAAGAGAACGAAGAAACATTGATAATAGGAGTAAATTAGAAAGTTGCTTAAAATTGCATGCTCTGTCTGAATCACGAAAGACAAATTTTGGATTCAGTGTCCCTTTAAGTTGTACACAGATCAGGATCCACTGCAACCTAGGTACCTTCTTATGCCCCATTCTAGATATATCTTTATTATGCTATTCATTATTACAGTTACATAGGTGGCACTTTGTCCCATGAGTAAATAAGCTTCCTTCCTATGTGGGAGTTTGTACTGAAAGGGACAGTAAATATATAGAGATGTTTATAAAAAAATGTTGAACAAATCCATAGCAAAACTGCTGCCACATAATGCTACAGAAACGTGCACACTCCTGAGCTTACCTTCCTGCTTTTCAACAAAGGATACTAAATAAAAATGTAATAATAGAAGTAAAATGGAAGGTAGTTTAAAACTGTAAGATCTATCCGAATTTTGAAAGAAAACAATTTGGGTTTCATGTTCCTTTAACGTTTCCATGTCCCCATGAAGAGTTAAGTTTTAGTTTAATTGAATTGATTATACACAATATGCTCTGAGGTTTTTTATTAATGAACATTCTTTAGCCATATACCTAATCCATATCTGCACCATACATTGCAATGTGTGCTAATTAGTGTTAATATGTGCAAGCCCCTAATCATTAGTGAGGCTAGAAATATATCATTTAGAGGCAAGTTCTAAGCAACGTATCCCTATATGTGTGCCAGTATGTTAGGATTTCTGCTATTGCTTTTTAGTTTTGTGTGTGTTGTTGCTCTCACCTGACCATTCTGCTTCTTTGTTTTGTACCTTTTATTTGATTCTGCCTTGGATTTGTTACCTGATATTGGGTCTGATTCCAAGTAGCACGCTAATTCCCCCCCCCCCCCCAGCTTGCGCATAAACTGCGTTCAAAGTAAAAAAAATAGTGCAGCTGCATTAGCACTGGTATTACAAGTTAAAAGTAAAAGTTATTGTGTGAGAAAAAGACTCAGGTGCGCTAACTTCAGCACTTCAGATATTGCGACCATGCTACCTCCATCTTCCCATAGACTTTTATGGTGTGCACTACATAACTAGCCTATTAGTAATTGCTGATAGATCAACTGCGCCAAAGCCAAAGATGCGTTAGTAAAACAGTAAGTATATTCCTTTGTTCTTCAAATAGAAGAAAATAGTATATATATATATATATATATATATATATATATATATATACACACACACTCAGTAATCTGCAAAAGTCTTGTTGTTTTAGCAATGGTATAATGACCATAGATAATTATTTCTTAATGTCTTTATTAGAATACAACCAGAAAATACAGGATATGTGTATGCAGTATTAAAAATCAGAAAAACAAATCAGAAAAACAGCTTCTATAGGTTAAAGAGGCAAGTATTTACAGGGAGTGCAGAATTATTAGGCAAGTTGTATTTTTGAGGATTAATTTTATTATTGAACAACAACCATGTTCTCAATGAATGAGTGCTTGCGGCCTTCAGTGAAACACGGTGGAGGGTCTGTCCTGGTTTGGGGCTGCATTTCTGCCAGTGGTGTTTTGGCAACATTTTGTCCTGAAAATTTAGGGGGTTTTATATTTTGTGTACATAGTTCCTGTATTTTCTGTTTTTATCTTAATAAAGAGACTGAAAAATAAATATGAATGGTCATTAAACCTTTGCTAAAACAACAAATATAATGGTGGCCTAAAACTTTTGCACAGTACTGTATATGTGTGTTTACTATATATACAGTATATATAGTGTGTGTGTATATATATATATATATATATATATATATATATAATTATTTTTTTAATATATATTTATACATAAATGTATGGCAGCAAATGCAAGAAGCATGATAGGTAAAATGGGGGAGCAGGAGCTCTTATATGCAAAAGAGGATTAGGATATTATTAGTATAACTGAAACCTGGTAATTCACATGACTGGGAAGTTAACTTAGAGGGTTATACTTTATTTAGGAGTGACAGGAGTAATAGAAGGGGTGGAGGAATTTGCATGTATATCAAACCTGACCTTAAACTACAATAAGGGAAGATATTTATGATGATAGAGGTGATAATGTAGAAATAATGTGACTTGAAATAAAGAGTGGGGAAAAAATAAAAATATGACTAGGAACATGCTACAAGCCCCCCACCATTAGTGACATGGAGGAAACTCAACTGCTAATGCAAATAGAAAAGGCTGATAATAATAAAAGTGTAGTAATTATGGAAGAGTTTTAACTACCACAAAATAAACCAATGAATCTACTAATACACCTAAGGAAGGTTTATTTTTAAATGCTCTCAAAGATAGCTTCATGTCACAATTAATAGAGGAGCCAACTAGGAATAAAGCTAATTTGGATTTAGTGGTATCAAACAATACAAATCTAATATCAAACATAGAAAGAGATCATTTGGGTAACATTGATCATAACATGGTCATGCTTGAAATCACTTTCCAAAAACAGTGTTAAAAGGGTTCAACTAAGACTTTTATTTTAAGTAAGCAAAATTCAATGATTTAGGAAATCATTAAATAGCATAAATTGGGACAAAGTATTTTTAAATTAAAAACACAGAGAATAAATGTATAACATTTGAAAATGTGTAAAATAAATGTACACAACAAATACCATATGGTTGTAAACGTAAAAGAAATAAATCTAAGCCAATTTAGCTGAATAAAAATGTGTTATGAGAGATTAAGAAACAAATGTAGGGCATTTAAATTATTCAAAGAAAATAGTACAGACTCAAATATCTAAGGAATGTAACAAAGCATGATAAAAACAATCAAATAAACCAAAAGTAAAAATCAAAGATTAATTGCAAAGGATTCTGGAGAAAAATCTGTATAATATTAAGGTAAATAAAACTCCATGTCCAGATGGAATACACCCAAGGGTTTTAAGGGAATTTAGCACTGTTATAGCCAAACCTTTACTAACAATATTTACCATCAAGCATAGTACCCCAGGAATGGCATAAAGCTGTTTTGGTGCCACTTTTTAAAAAGGGAAGCAGGGATGATCCAGGAAGCTATAGACCAGTTCGTCTGACATCGATTGTTGGGAAAATACTTGGGATTATAAAGAATTATATTCATGAGTTTATGGGGTCCATTTATCAAGCTCCGTATGGAGCTTGAGGGCCCGTGTTTCTGGCGAGCCTTCAGACTCGCCAGAAACACAAGTTATGGAGCAGCGGTCTAAAGGCTGCTGCTCCATATCCTGTCTACCTGCTCTGAGGAGGCGGACAGACATCGCCGCAATTCAACCCGATCGAATACGATCGGGTTGATTGACACCCCCCTGCTAGCAGCCAATTGGCTGCAAATCTGTAGGGGCAGCGTTGCACCAGCAGTTCACAAGAGCTGCTGGTGCAATGCTGAATGTGGAGAGTGTATTGCTCTCCGCATTCAGCGAGGTCTGTCGGACATGATCCACAATGTCAGATCATGTCCAACAGGCCTTTCATAAATAGGCCCCTATGAATGTAAACAAGATTATGAGTCCAAATCAGCATGGTTTTATGAGAAATAGATCATGTCAAACTAATCTAATTAGATTCTATGAGGATGTAAGTAAAAATATAGATAAAGGGGAATCAGTTGATGTGATATACTTGGATTTTGCAAAGGCTTTTGATACAACACTACTTAAAAGATCATTGTACAAAATTAACTGGTAATAGCTGAAAATGTAAACTGATGGATAAATAAATGGATAAAAGAAAGGGAGCTACGAGTAGTAGTAAATGGATCATACTCTGATTGGACAAAGGTAATAAGTGGAGTTCCCCAGGGATCAACACTGGGTCCTATTATTTTTAAAATTTTTATTAATGACTTGGAGCAAGAATTAAATAGTAACATCTCTATTTTTGCAAGTACAAAGTTGTGTAAGGCCATTAGGCCAGTGCAGAATGCAATTGCTTTGCAGGGTTTTTTTAAAAAAATTGGAAGAATGGGCTGGTAAATGGAAAATTAAATTTAATAATAGCAACCTATTATTTAAATGGGACTAGATTTAACAAAACAGAAGAGAAAAGGGATTTAGGAGTAGTAACAAAACGGTGACGTGCATTAATAGGAGGCAAGGGAGGCAGCGCCTCCCCTGTCCAATCAGAAAAAAAAGTTTTTATTTATGATTAAAAAAAATATATAGTTTGTGTTTTTTGTTTAACATTTTTTGACCATGCCCACTCAGGTACAACCCAAGCCCCCCCCCCCCCGCCGGTGCCACAGATGCCTTTTTAATGTTGTTAATTTACGCTCAATTAGAGCTTCTTTTATGTCTTCTTTTACCTAATCTACTATGTTACTATGTGTTAGGAATTGTTAGCATGACTAGTGCCATCTTGTTCTTCGCCGCCATTTTGTCTTAGGCATCCATCTTGTGTAATGAATCTTTTATTATAGCAGTTATTATGTAGTAAGAAATATGCTGAAGTTATTAAGAATTGTATTAGCCTTGCAAAAGATTCCTGGCGAGATGCCCGGAAGTCCGTTATCTAGGTAAGAGGCCCAAATGACCTTGCTTGAAGCTGAAATAGGCGCACAGATGTATCTTTGCTACTGTTATAAGAAATACTCCTTCATACTCCTTTTTCTCTCATATATTTTAATAAGCTTCTTTTGTTCATGAAATATGGTATGATATGACGCAGTCATAGTGTGTCATCATGTTAAGCCTGTATGCTGAGATTGGTGCCTATAAGACATGTTGTGTGTTTGGATCATTGCTGCGTGGTCTGAGTGTGTTCTAAGGATATCCTTATCAGATAATCTACATCTGCTCCAGGTGATACAGTGGGCCCGAGGCTTAGGCCTGACCTGACACTCCCCCCATGAAACCAACACCTTACAGTTTCTGGTGTCAGCTCGTGGGATTCGCAGTCGGTAAGTATGAGTGTTTTTACTCTGCTTTCCCTCTGTGAATCTGAACCTAAATTTAGTCTTGTAATAGGTGTTGGTAATATATGATAAAGGGTTAAATGGGATTCCTGCAGTAAAGAGAGAAGCAGGGTTTTGTGCGAAGGTTTCAGTCCTGTCGGCACTTGTGATAATCCCTCTAGACAGGTTAATAGTCCTGTGCTAGTTTAAGATAGATATTGTAGTTCTGTCTGATTGAAGCGGGCAAGATAAAAGTTGTCATGCACTTAAAAGTGGCATTGCTTTGTGATAAGTGGGTTTGAGTCCCTCTTGTGTTGAAATTGTCCTTATACATGTCCTATAATAGAGTTTGTGTTACCCACCTGGAGCTGACGTGTGATATTTGATGCTTTGCTTATTGCTATTAAATTGCTATATAATTTTATTTGCTGTGCTACATATTAAGTGACTGTGCATTTTTAGCATTGCTGCTCTTATTTGCATGTAAAATATTTATAATAACTGCGTGTTCGAAAAGGAGAATGTTATTGCATTTTTAATGTCTACAAAGGGGTTAACAGAAGTATTTCAGAAGCAGGGAGACAGCAGAGAAATATCCACTCTAGAAAGGGAGGGGGATCATAAAAAAAACTGTCAGTAAGCACTGCTGTGTAGATTCAAAGAGAAAACTCTGTGTTAAAGAATGTTGAGGGCAAAGAAGGGGGGCCACTGAGCGCACACACAGATCAGAGAACAGGAAAAAAAAACAGTTACAGCAGCTCCGTTTGTAAAACTCTTTCTCTCTTTGTTTGCAGTAATGAAAAGGAAATTTTGTATATTTTGATGTGTCATGTGTGATGTGCCTGTTATCTCGTGTAGAAGAGTTGCTTAGATCAACAAAAATTAATAAAATAAAAAAAGGGAACGGAGGATGTTTTTATCCTGTTTGAAATGTGTTTTTCTCAATTTGTGGGGAAATGGCCATTCTTTGCAAATTCGGACACTTTCAAATACATTGTAAATTTGGTGGAAAGTTGATCTTATTGTATTTTTATGTGTCTTTGGTATGTTATTTTGAATATTTGTTTTCCGGAGGAAAGGAAAAAAAGGGGGAGTGAATTCTGGTATGCGAGATGAGATGGGCTTGTGTGTCGGTATCGCTGTAAAAATGTTTCTTTCTGTTTCTCTGCTGGGAAATCAGACGTTGTAAGGAGGTATTTTGTAGTGTTATTTTTTTATAAATGTATTTTAAAGTCAACAGCATGTTTTAAGTATGTGTGTTATTAATAAGCAGTTTTTTTTTTTTTTTTTTTTTTTTCTTTTAAATATTTTATTGGTGAAGTACATCATTTCGTACATAAAAAGACATAACATTCATCGTTGTATCTGATTATATATGTAACATTGTGAAAACATCTTTTATGAAATTAAATATGCCAAGAAAACAAAAGGAAATAAAGATAATCGTTTATCTAAAGACAATTTTTCAACTTTCATACTCTGTCTTCTAGTACTTCACATTTTATATCATTTCTAAGAAAAAGGAAAATCGAATAACCAAATGGGGATAAATCGAAACAAACAAACAAATAGACAAAAGGGGAGAAAAAAAAAAAAAAAAAAAAAAAGGAGAAAGGGAAAACAATTGGTATCTTAACCCCTGCCATTCCCCCGGGGCCCCCTCCCAGCCCCGCTGACCATTCACACTTCATTTATTTTGATCTTCTATCCACTGCCGCGGGAGGATCTCCCCCGCGACCAGTGAAAGGAACGCTACAGAATTTGTCAGAGGGGTGATAAATTGTTTCTGAGATGCCAATGGCCACTTTTGAATTAACTTTAACCATTTCCCGAAATATCTCTTGAGATATTTCTCTGATATTAAATTTTTATCGTATAGTTCTATCCTCATTTGTAGTCTAATTGCACTTGCGAGTTCAGCTATACTCGGGGCACTTATTAACTTCCATTTCTTGAAGACTAACATACGGGCCGCTAGGATAACGGTATTAATCAACAGCTGATCCCCGTAACATGTCTGATCATGGCACAAAAAAAAAATCTTTCTGGGGGTAAATTCGCAGCCATGCTGCAAATGTCTATTCAACCAAAAATTGGCTTTCCCCCAGAATTGTCTAATCTTGGGGCATGACCAGAGACAGTGCAACATATCTGCCTTATCAGCACAACATTTGAAACACCTATACCTTGGTTCGTCACGCACCCATTTATTCATCCTTTCTGGTGTTAAATAAAAATTATTTACTAATTTCATATGAGCTTCCCTCCAACCCGTCTTAGTTGTAGTTGCCTCACATAGACTTAGACTCTTCTTTATATCAGATTCTTGTATATTAGTGAAATATCTTTGGAAGGTCTCTTTAATTCGAGATAGATGTCTATCCCCCAGTTTAGAATATAGGGCCTCATACCAAAAAGTGATTGATCTAACACCAGCTTTATATAATTTGAGGCCTGGCTCTATCTCATGTAAGCTCCAATCTGGTATGCCTGAACCCATTAATGATGTTATGAAACTTCTGGCCTGGAGATAAGCAAAGAAATTATTTGAAGGAAGATTATATTTATCTGATATCACGCTATACAATTGAATTATATTACTGTCCAACCTAAGAAGCTGTGAGAAATATGTAATACCTTTAGTATGCCATTCTTTAAATACCCCATTATATATACCTGGAGAAAATGCGGGGGTCCCAATAATGGGTAGAAACCGGGATTTCTGGAAGTCTACTCCCATCATCTTGCAGTATTTCTGCCAAGCTAATACAATATTTGAGAATGTAATTAATTGTTTGATATTAGAGGGTAGTTTGGCGTATACATGGTGCAGAGCTGCTTTCAAGCTAAAGGGTGCAATTAAATCAGACTCCATGTCGAAATATGTGACATACTGTGCTTCCGTCAGCCAGTCCGCACCATATTTGGCCAACGTAACCCAGTTATAGTATCTTAAATTTGGTAAGGCCATGCCACCAAATTTTTTAGGAATAGACAATTTCTCAATTGACAGGCGTGGTTTCTTATTGCCCCAGATAAATGATGTGCATGCTCGGTTATATAAAACTATATCCTTTTTATGAATAACCAGAGGTAAATTTTGTAACAGGAATAAGATCCGCGGGAACAAGATTGTTTTAATCAACATAATTTTTCCTGAAAGAGAAAGAAAAAGTATGTTCCACTTTTGGAATTCAACCTCTAGATTCGCAAACATTTTAGTGTAATTTAAGCCATACCATTCCCCTGGATCTCTGCCTATGAACACCCCGAGATAATTTATACTATCTACCTCCCTGAAAGGGTGACGCGTATAGCTATGTTTATTCTTGTTAATCCATAAGATCTCAGATTTCTGAGCATTGATCTTGTATCCAGTGAATTTACTAAAAGCAGTTTTAGTTTTAAGTGATAATTGTTGTATGTAAATATAAAAAAAACTGTCCACCTGTTGCGGCATATAAATATATTGTTTTTGCAAGTGAAGTAACTAACGACTTTGAAAGTGTGATGGTGTGTGTGATTTTTGTCACGCTCTAGTAAATATGAGAGTTTTTCTGGTATGATTAATGGGTTAAGTATGTTGTATTTGTAAGATCTGTGCACAGAGTTAGTGGAAAAGATAAAATATAGTTATAGGCTGTATATCATTAAATGTATCTAAAGGTATTTGGGTCCGTTTCTGTTGCAAGTAAATTAATATGCAGGTCATGATACAGTACAGAAGTTGAATTTGTGTGGTAAATCATACAATCAGCCTAAATTATGGTTAGGGTATACATATGTAATTTACGTGATAAATGGTTAGTCCTTAAAGGGACAGTCCACTGTAACATAGTTTTGATATTAATGTATTGTCAATGGCTTGTTATACAAGCTGAATAGTTTAAAATGTAGGATAAGTTGCATTTGTGAGTTTATGTGTATATATGAAGTAAATTGCAATGGGTTGAATTTTGGATAATCCTTATGTTATATTTGTCTGTAAAATCAGAGCTCAGTGCGTAGACAGAGCAATGGAAAATTGTCATTTTATTATTTAAAGGATCAGTTCACTCATGTGAAAGGAGTTCAGGAGCAGCAATAACACCGTATTAGTAGTTTGCAAAATATATATTTTTTTGAGACCTTTCTTTGTATTATTCTTTTTAAATCTGCCGTTTAGATAGCAGATATTTCTTTTGCAGTGTAACTGAATTCTCTCTCTAATGCAAACTGAATTGTTAAGTTGTCTACAATCTTAGTGTTGCGATCTGTGAGACTAGCGGGAAAAAAAAAAAAAGACAAACAGAGGAGTGAAAGTATTTAAAGGGATACAGGCAAATTGATATAACATCTGAGATTTTAAGGAAATAGTTACAGAAAAGACAATGAGGTTTACTGTAAGCCTAACACTAGTATATTTAACTGTGTTAGCAGTTTCAATTAAAGATCATTTTTAATTTGGGTAAAATGTCCCTTTAACTAGCCTGCATCCCACTGTGAGTGTGTTTTTATGCTGCTTATGCTTGCTTAGGCTATTTAATGAACGTCAGTATGCATTTTTATTATAAGTAAGGCCAATGGATCATTGGGAATAATTTAAAGGGGAAATTTTATTATTATTCTTTTGTAGAAAGCTCATTTTTTTGTGTTATATGCAATTGTTATATTTGGCTAGAGAGCTGCAGAATGGTGAATATCAAATTATAAACAAAGTTAGATCCAATAATTGTGTTGTTATTAAAAATTTGGTTATGTAAAAGTATAGACTGGATTCTAGAGTTTTCCACAAGTTATTTGTGTCACCTATGATTTATTTCACAGTGGATCTGCATGGTGCATGCGGGCAGGAGCTATATAGAGCAGTGGCTGTACCATTATTATCTAATCTTTACCAAAATAGGATACTTAGGTGTTTGTGTGTTCCTTTGTAAATTTACGGTTAGGGATTTTATTTGTAAATATGCAACTGGAGTTTATTGAGCATCTGCAGTGATTGCATCATTAGTATGATCTTATAGTATTGTGCATAGTAGAATTTGCAAACCAGGGTATAAATGGTTCTTTTAGGATTTTATTTATTTGTAGTGTTTTGCGAGTGCTGTGTTTCAGTGAACGTCAGTATATGTGTTGAATTTCAGGTTAATTGTGGTTGTTTAAAGTTTGTGTCGGCTGTTAATGTTTTGTTGTGTGGAATGGACAATTGGTTTTAAATGTTTTCTACGAGATTGTTATGTTTTTCTCTTTTGTGACTGCGTGTGGAAGCGTGCTGTATGAATGGCATATTGAATAGTGAGGTGTATTTGATTTTGCTTGCTATTGAGCATAGTATTCTGCATGCATGAGTGGAGTGCATGATTTGTCTTTTAGTTTATTGTTATATTGTGTTTGCGTGCCACATGGGATGTTTCACGTAAACAAGGGGGAAGTATTGATGAGTATCTTTGTGTGAGTTAGGTGATTATTATTTTAAGTAAGAAAGTGAACCTAAAATGTTTTTATTTTTCTATTTTTGTTCTTAACACAATATTTGTATTTGCAGGATGAGATTATGCAGCTGTATCCAGAGATTAAAGACACTAACTGGTATAGCTATATATCTATATAAATTTATATAGATATATAGATAAATATTGTATATATATATACATACATATATATATATATATATAAATACACACACATACACACTCACAGATATATAAAATTTATATTTAAAAATAAAAATAACTTTTTTTCTAAGTGAAGAACATAGGAATGTAAGGTATTTCTATAAAAAAAAACACGTTAAAACAATAAAAATTATATTGCATGTTTCAAGTTATTATTAAATATTCTATAAAGGTGTTTATATGTGTATATATGTATGTATGTGTGTGTGTGTGCACATTATTATTATTATTATTATTATCGGTTATTTGTAGAGCGCCAACAGATTCTGCAGCGCTAACATGCATATTTACACATCTAAACACATAAATGCACATGTAGAAACATATATAGACATGTATACATACACACATGCACATATTTAGATATAAAGCGTAGGTACGTCTGGGTGATACATGTCAGGTGTGTTTACCCTATGACTGTGGTTAAACTTGGACTTCATTGCACCTACGTTGTCCAGCAGCAGTTTTTTCCTTTTGGTCTTTTATTTAGATTTAATTGTAGCCCTTTCTGGTCAAACACCTTTCCCTTTACCATATCCCTTTTAAGTTTTAACGCCTTTTTAGCAACATTAAAATGATATTTTTTTAAATAAAAATTGTATATATGAATTTAATACTTTATTTTAATGTCTTTGTGTGTCTTGTAAAAAACAAAAGTAATCCTTACACTTTTCTTCCGGTCTCAATTTGCACTTAAAGGGACATAATACTCATATGCTAAATCCCTTGAAAGTGATGCAGCATAACTGTAAAAAGCTGACAGGAAAATATCACCTGAGAAACTCTATGTAAAAAAGAAAAATATTTTACCTCACAACTTCCTCAGCTCACCAGAGTAAGTACTGTATAAAGATTTATCTTTCAGTTACTGCCCAGCTGCAGGTTTAAAAGAAATGAACAGCAACCAATCGGCATCAGCAGTGCTGAGGTCATGAACTCTTTTACTGTGATCTAATGAGATTTCACTTAAAGGGACAGTTTACTCAAAAATGTTCTCCCCTTTAATTTGTTCCCAATGATCCCCTTTACCTGTTGGCTTGTATTAAATTGTTTACAAGTATCTCCTTTACCCTTATATTGGCATTTGAAATAGTTGATTTAGCATGTGGTATCCCCACCTATTCTGAAAGTTTGTGGCCACAGGTCCAAGCTATAGATAAGCTTTGTAAACACAGCCAGCAGAAGAAATTACACTCCCAGTGGGATATAGCAGAGGTAATGTAATAAAATGTTGATTTTCCATTGTTCTCTCGAAGTACTGGTGATTGTTTTATTGACAGATATAAGATAAAGAAACATGTATATGTACACAATGTAATACAGTAATGAGATCTGATTATACCTACAAGCTCAACCCATTTTATTAGGTTGTGGCTTCAAAACACAAAATCAGAGCTTTAATATATATAAATAAACCTTAAAAAGCTCATTTTCATACATTTTTTACTCTGCAGTTGGTAAAAAAGCAATTGTAAACACATTAAGGGAAAAACTATTTTACAGTATACTGTCCCTTTAACTCTCATGAGATTTCATAGTAAACTTCCTTAAACTGAATAGGGAAATAACATGAGTGTGTATGAGGCTCGCTCCTTTGCCTGTCCTGGGACAGGCATACTGATTTTCTGCTTAAAGTTCTTTACAATGGGGTGTGAATACTTAGGACATTTTGAGGTAAAATATCTTCCTTTTTAACATAGAGATGTTCAGGTAATATTTTCTAGTCAGTTTTTTACAGCTATGCTGCATCACTTTCAAGTGTTTCAACATTTGGGTATCTTGGCCCTTTAATATTCTAGCTCAGTTTCAGGAGTGGGGTTTGTGGCTCAAGATCAGGACAAATTATGGGCACAGCTGAGCAGAGTGATGACAGAGGTGGGGTGCATCTGAAAGGGTCTAGATTGTTCCCATACAAATAGGGTAGGGGAACCAAAGGGAGGTATAGCAACACATAGCTACCAAACTGTGACAACCTAGCAAAATGTGATGCTGATGGCAGCTCTAATGCACATGCAAACATTTTACAATCTAGGGGAAAAGGAGGGGCTTCATTACAGCATAAAAGGATTGCATTTTGCAAATACTGTCATTGATTTGACAACTTGTTGCTAATGTAAAAGAACGGTCAAAAAGCCACTTATAGCTTCTTTTATATCACATCAATAATCTTTTTTTGTGGAGCCCATTCAGTTGGGGAAGTGAGAGAGCTTTACTGAATCAGATGCTCTTAATAATATAAGCATAGAAAGCCTATACATACATATATACAGTATATATATATTCACCACTTTGCCCAGAAAATTGTTGCAATTACAAATGTTTTCTCATGTTTATTTCTTTTGTTTTTATTGCTATGACACAAAAAAGTGGAGAAAAAAAAAGTCAAATCTGACACATTCCAAGCAAAACTCCAAAAATGGACTGGACAAAATTATTGGCACCTTCTCATAATTGTAAGAAATAATTGCATTCCAAGTTTGTGATGCTCCTGTAATTTGTAATTAACCATTTGACTACTAAGCCATTTCCCATCTGGGTGCTAAGCTGGATTTGAGCTTTTTTTTATTACTTTGTTAAATATATTTATTTTTTACTTTTATACTTTTTTTCCCAGATCACCAAGACTTATACTGTTCAAAAGGATAGCCGTTTACCTTTCCAACGGTGGGTCTTGGGGGTCTGTAGCTGCTTAAATGCCCGAGATACAGGCTTCTAAGCAGCATGCCCCCATTTCCCTATATTGTTCATTGTTAATTTTAAATAAAGTTGCGCTGTGACGTCATCACGTCATTGCGTGTGACGTCACCACACGAATCGTGAAACCCCGGCGATGCCTCTCACTATTCAGACCAGATCACCTGGGTGGGAGTAGGTGGGAGCCCCCAGATTGCCTTCAAGGTGGGTGGGTGCTAGCGACGGATCTGAGCCGTCGTCGGCACCTGACTGGGACAATTTGCGATGGCTCAGAGCCGTCGTAAGCACTCAAAGGGTTAAACTCACCTGTATCAAATAACAGGTGCTGACAATATAGAAATCACACCAGCAACCAGTTAAAATGGTACAAAATTGGCTCAACCTTTCTGTTGTGTGTCTCTGTGTGCTACACTGAGCATAAAGAGAAAGGGCAGCAAACAATTGTCTGAGGATTTGAGAACAAAAATTGTGTAAAAGCATTGATAATCTGAAGGTTACAAGTCCATTTCCAGAGATGTTAATGTTCCTATGTCCACTGTACGCAACATTGTCAAACGTTTACAGCCCATGTCACTGTAGCTAATCTCCCTGGATGTGGACAAAAGAGAAAAATTGATCAAAGATTGCAATGAAAGAATTGTTTGAATGGTGGATAAAGAACCTCGATCAACTTCCAGACAAATTCAAGTTGACCTTCAGGCACAGGGTACAAATGTGTCAGCTTGCATTATACGTCGCCATCTAAATGAAAAGGGACGCTATGGTAGGAGACCCAGGAGGACCCTACTGCTGACACAAACATAAAAAAGCCAGATTGGAGTTTGCCAAAACTTATATGAGGAAACCAAAATCTTTTTGGGAGAATGTGCTGTGGACAGACGAAACAAAACTACAGCTTTTTGGTAAAGCCCATCATTCTACTGTTTTCAGAAAAAGAAATGAGGCTTTTAAAGAAAAGAATACAGTCCCTAAAGTCAAACATGGTGGAGGTTCACTGATGTTTTGGGGTTGCTTTGCTGCCTTAGGCACTGGATGTCTTGACTTTGTGCATGGCATTTTGAAATCTGAAGACTACCAAAGAATTCTGTGGTGCAATGTAGGGCCCAGTGTCAGAAAGTTGGGTCTCCGTCAGAGGTCATGGGTCTTATAGCAGGACAATGACCCAAAGCACATGTCAAAAAGCACCAGAAATGGTTTAAGACAAAGCACTGATGAGTACTGAACTGGCCAGCAATGAGTCCAGATCTCAATCCCATAGAGTACCTCTGGAGAGATCTCAAAACAGCAGTTGGGAAAAGGAACCCTTCCAATCTGAGAAACCTGGAGCAGTTGGCGAAAGAAGAGTGTTCCAAAATTCCAGTAGAGAGGTGTAAGAAACTCATTGATGGTTACAGAATGTGATTGATTTCAGTTGTGTGTGCTACCAAATATTAAATTGAGGGTGGCAATAATTTTGTCCAGTCCATTTTTGGAGTTTTGCGTGGAATGTGTCAGATTTGGCTTTTTCTTCTCCACTTTTTTGTATCATACCAATACAAACAAAATATATCAATATGAGAATGCCAAAACATTTGTAATTGCAACAATTTTCTGGTGCTATATACAGAAATGCAGGGGTGCCAATATTTTTGGCCATGACTGTGTATATATAACTGGATGTTAATAATGCACTATGAGGTCGATTTATCAAAGGCTTTCGCCAGCCTTCGAGCCCCAAGAGAACCTGCAGTCTGTATTTATGAAGCAGCAGTCATCAGACCGCTGCTTCACTAACCTCTTTGCCACCTCTTAGGTGGCGAATTTCAATCTCCCCAGTCTGTTCCGACCAGGGAAATTGACAATTCCTGCCCGCACGTGATTGGTTGTGCGTGGCCAGTGGGCAGCGTTGCACAAGAGCGCAATTTTTTTGTTGTTAAATGATGCCTACAGGTGTTTGTGTGTGTCACATATGAGGTTAGACTAGGTCTAAAGCCCACAGAGGTATATTCAAGGAGCCTTTAATGGAAGATGACAATGAAATTGCAAACATGAGATCCCAGTGCAGATCATTTACTTGTTGTATGCTACACTTAGGGCCCCATGGTCTAAAGCTCTACGCTCAGGCGAGATGATCTAAGTAGTCTTGTCAGTACAGTGAGGTCCCTCAAAGATCTTCAGAAACACAAATTTTACCTTGAAAGATGTTTATCTTGCTATATATTTTCTGTATTTAAAGGGAGACTCCTTTATTACTCTCCCTATGGGTGATGCGGGAAGTCAGACGTGGACCTGTTGCTCAGTGTGTCTAGAGGGATATGGCTCCACCTCACTGACGAGGCCCACAATAGGCTGAAATGTACGTCTGGGGTTTTGTCGTTTCTTTCGTTCAGAGAGGGATTGAATGGTATTTCGGGACTGGACTGCACGGTTAAGTCAGGATCAGACTGATATGCTACAGGAAAGTTCTTCTCTGTGAAAGGCACATGTTGAGCAAAAAGAGGCTGCTTCTAGGGTGGTAACTATCCATAGATCAAGCTATTATGCTATTGTTCGTTCCCAGGTTGAGCGCTTCTCTCTTTTTATTTATGCAAATTATGACTCTTAGGGAAGTCTCCCTAAGTGTGATGCGGGAATCTAGACGTGGACCCGTTGCTCAGTGTGCCTAGAGGTATATGACTGCACCTCACTGACGAGGCCCACACTAGGCAGAAATGTACGTCTGGGGTTTTGACATTTCTCTCGTTCAGAGAGGGATTGTCTGGTATTTCGGGGCTGGACTGTACTGTTACTTCAGGATCAGACTGATATGCTACAGGAAAGTTCTTCTCTTTGAAAGGCACATGTTGAGCAAAAAGAGGCTGCTTCTTAGGTGGTAACAAGCCATAGAACAAGCTGTTATACTAATGTTCGTTCCCAGGTTGAGCACTTCTCTGTTTTTATTTATGCAAATTATGACCCTGAAGGAAGTCTCCCTAATGGTGTTGTGGGAAGCCAGACGTGGACCCATTGCTCAGTGTGCCTAGAGGGATATGTCTGCACCTCACTGACGAGTCCCACAATAGGCCAAAACGACGTACGTCTGGGGTTTTGCCTTTTCTCTCGTTCAGAGAGGGATTGAATGGTATTTCAGGACTGGACTGCACTGTTAAGTCAGGATCAGACTGATATACTACAGGAAAGTTCTTCTCTGTGAAAGGCAGATGTTGAGCAAAAAGAGGCTGCTTCTTGGGTGGTAACTAGCCATAGAACACGCTATTATGCTAATTTTCATTCCCAGGTTGAGTGCTTCTCTGTTTTTATTTATCTTATTACTTTATATAATTTAAAAAAAATCTCAAAGATTTTTCTCTCCATGCCGGCAAGTTTTCGATCTTCAGGCTTGTAGAGACACTTAGCGCCTGATGATTAAATTCTCATCGTCGTGGAGAGAAAGCATGCACATTTTTTTTTTTTTAGTATTATATTACGATGTATGGGCCTCTCTTGGATCTTCATATTTATAATGAATAAAGGAGGAGAAAGCTGGCTGCTTATGTTAGAATTAACATTACATTAGACAATATCAGCAGCCATGGTGTTGGCAAATATCAAGTAAAAAAAAAAACAAAACAGTGATTCAAAACTTCAAAACTTGTGTCATTATTACAAAACAAAAAAAAAACACTGTGTCCCTTAAAACTCAACAATCAAGTTTAACTGGTATTACACTGTATAAGCAAGAGCCCTATTTAAGCAAACTATTGTATTTGTGCATGACAAAAAGTTAAGTTTAATGTGTTTTGACTGTTAAATAACAGGAAGTGCATGTTTGTACAATACTATGGGACAAAAGTTTACTGACTGATAAGCAAAAGCTACTCCAGCTATATTGGTGGAGAGTAAATTTTTTTGAATGAGAAGCAATAAACTACTGGGAGGTAGCTCAAGCATATAAGTGCAGCCAACAATCAGCAGAGAGCTTCCAGAAGTGCATTGTTGCTCCTGTACCTACCTAGGTATGCATTTCAACAAAAAGATACCAAGAGAATAATGCAAATTAGATAATAGAAGTAAAATGGAAAGTTGTTTAAAACTTCATGCTCTATCTGAATTACAAATGTTTAATTTTCATTTTGCTTGACATTATCCCCTTCTTCCCTCTAGTCATGGGTGCTGCCATGTGGAAATCTGACTTTCAAATCATCCATTTGCTAATGTGTTTACACATGTGCAGCAACTCTCCTTCAGATACCTGCAGTGTAAACTAGGTTCCAAAATGGCAACACCCATGATTAGAGGGAGGTGCGTGAAGTGTTTATTGTCCCTTTAAAACAATATTTTGCATTCTTCCTGTATGCTGTTTTCAGGTAAAAGTATAAAAATGTACAGTGCAGTGATTAACAGATGGATCTCTCATTCTGTCCCATAACCCTTTGCTAAAATATAACTACTTCTTCTCTATTTGCAACAGTTCAAGCATCTTGTACAGAATACTTTCAGATAGGTCAGCATGCTAAGGCACTGTGGCTGAGCTCTGTAGCAACCCAAGGGTTGCAGGTTCGATCCCTGGCGAGGTCCACTCAGCCTTTCATCCTTCCGAGGTTGATAAAATGAGCAGCGCCTTGAGACCCTTACGGGTGATTAGCCGCGCTTTACAAGTACTCAATACATACATACATACATACTTTGAAATTAGTAATTATCAAAGGTTTTATAGGGCCATTATACAAGAAACTGCCGATGCCCAGATCAGCAAAGGCAGCTCTGGAGTTGGTAAGGCCTGAGGCAAAATTCAAATATGAGGCTTCTCTTATGTTTAACTTTTATTACATATAAAGTACCATACTGTACTGCACTGTATACCTGGTTGAGTACAATACCATTCCCTCTTTTTTATTTAGATTATTTATGTTTTGGTTTTCCATTGTTCCAAATCTCTCACAGAGACACAGAGAGAGAGAGAGAAAGAGAGAAAGACAGGAGAGAGACAAAGAGAGGAAAAAGACAGAAGAGAGAGCAAGAGAGGAGAGAGCAAGAGAGGAGAAAGAAGGAATAATTGAAAAAGGTAGAAGAGAGGAGAGAAGAGAGAGAGTGTAAATAGAAAGAGAATAAAGATAATGGTTGTAGATGAGAGAGAGAGAGAGAGAGAGAGAGGAGACAGAATGGACAGAGAAAGGGAGAGAGGGGGGAGGCAAAAAGGAGAGACAGCAGTGAAAAGAAAAGTCAGAGAGAGGACAACAAGTGAAGACAGAGTCTTGAGGGAAGAATGCAGAGATTAGAAAGAGAAATATAAGTAAGAACAAGAGAGGGGAAGAGAGAGGAAGGTGAAATAGAGTCAGAAGATAAAATGAAGAGAGAAGAAAAAGGAGGGGGAACAGAGAAGAACAGTGGGAAAAAGTGGAGAGGGAGATTGAAACGAGAGGACAAAGTGAAGAGAGGCGAAGTAGTAAGGGAAAGGAAAGGAAAGAAAATGAAGTTAGTGAGAGAGATAAGAGAGAGCAAAGAGAGAGACAAAGGAGGGACATCAGATGAGGGAGAGAAGGAGAGAAAAGAGTAAAGAAAGGAGTGGATAAGAGGTGAGAGTGAGAGAAGGGACAGATGAGAGCGAGAACATAAGAAATGTTAATAGCAACTTATCATCTCTGGTTTCAGGGGTTAAAATGCTGTGCTCCTTTCCCTTTTACATATTTATTGTTGCCTGTGTCCCCTCTGCCTTTGAGTATGCTGAAGCTGACAGCACCGCACAGGGGCAGCAGAAGGTGGAGCCTGTACTTGACAGTCAGAGAACTTGCAGTTCTGTAAGAGGGTTTGAGGGTTAGAATATCCAGCTGTGCCAGGAGAAAGTTAATGGACAGGGCCACTATACTACAAAGAAACTAACATCCCAGGATAGAAAAAGAAAACAAAGAAAGCACATTTTTCTATGCCCCTCTGCAAGGCCCCATCATGAGTAAGGCTTTAAGTGGTCACCTAAAACTAGAGCCTATGAGCAGCTGTAGTCGCACAACCAAGCAGGGGTAGTCGCACAACATACTCTAACAAATAATAGCATATGATTTTCTCTCTATAATGACCCTTTTAACGCCACACATTGGCCTCTAGTTATCGAGCCGTCAACCGCAAATACGCTGGAATTCCGCAGCGTATTTGTGGCGAGGCTGATTCGCTGTAGTTATCAAGCCGTACAGCAAAAGTAGAATCTAGTGACGTAACCTATGATCCTCCGGACTCAGTCCGACACAGATCGATGGTTACGTCACTACAGATGTTCCGAGGGCAAGTTCGGCACAATCTGACTACTTTTGGTAGTTATCAAATACCTACCAGGTACGCTCGCCACTATTCCGGGCCAGCGTACCTGGTTTTCAATCCATAGGAATCAATGGGAGTCTGACAGCAGCGAGAGCTCATGTTCGCTGCTGCCCGATATCCCATTGATTTCTATGGGAATGTCTGCACCTAACACCCTCACATGTACCCCGAGTCTAAATACCCCTAATCTGCCCCCCCACACCTCCGCCACAGATATTTTACTTATTAACCCCTAAACCACTGCTCCCGGACCCCGCCACCACTATAATAAATATCTGAACCCCTAACCCGCCGCTCCCGGACCCCGCCACCACTATAATAAATATCTGAACC
Organism: Bombina bombina; assembly: GCF_027579735.1. NCBI lineage: Eukaryota > Metazoa > Chordata > Amphibia > Anura > Bombinatoridae > Bombina > Bombina bombina. The sequence continues at coordinate 123,877 of NW_026510855.1, read as the reverse complement.
CCTAAACCGCCGCTCCCGGACCCCGCCGGCACCTACATTATACCTATTAACCCCTAATCTGCCGCCCCTATACCGCCGCCACCTACATAAAGTTATTAACCCCTATCCTGCCGATCCTGGACCCCGCCGCAAATAAATTAATTGTTTAACCCCTAAACCGCCGCACCCAAACCCCCGCCGCCACCTACATTACATTTATTAACCCCTACCCTGCCCCCCCTACACCGCCGCCACCACCTACAGTACATTGATTAACCCCTAATCTACCCCCCTACACCGCCGCCACTATATTAAATGAATTAACCCTAACACCCCCCTAACTTAAATATTATTTAAATTAATCTAAATAAATATTCCTATCATTAAATAAATTAATCCTATTTAAAACTAAATACTTACCTATAAAATAAACCCTAAGATAGATTGTAGCTATTTTAGGGTTTATTTTTATTTACAAATAATCATCCAAGCGGCATCTTCTATCTTCATCCTTGCGGCGATGAGCGGCTCCATCTTGAAGACCTCCGGCGCGGAACATCCTCCTTGGCCGACGACTACCGACGAATGACTGGTCCTTTAAATGACGTCATCCAAGATGCCGCTTGGATGAAGATTTCTGCCGGATGGAGGACCTCTTCTGCCCCATCGGATGACCAGTGGTGCCTGGCTGGGTGAACACGGCTCAAGGTAGGGTGATCTTCAATGGGTTAGTGTTAGGTTTATTTAAGGGGGATCGGGTGGGTTTTAGAGTAGGGGTGTGTGGGTGGTGGGTTGTAATGTTGTAATTTAGTTTAGGGTAGGGAATTTTATTATTTTGGGGGGCTTTCTTATTTTATTAGGGGGCTTAGATTAGGTGTAATTAGATTAAACTTCTTGTAATATTTTTTTATTTTTTGTGTTTGTTTTTTTGTAATATAGTTTAGTTTATTTAATTGAATTTTATTTTAGATCATTGTAGGTAGTTTATTTCATTAATTTATTGATAGTGTAGTGTTAGGTGTATTTGTAACTTAGGTTAGGATTTATTTTACAGGTAATTTTGTAATTATTTTAACTAGGTAGCTATTAAATAGTTAATAACTATTTAATAGCTATTGTACCTAGTTAAAATAAATACAAAGTTGCCTGTAAAATAAAAATAAACCCTAAAATAGCTACGGTTTAGGGGTTAATATATTTATTTAGTTGCGGCGGGGTCCGGGAGCGGCGGTTTAGGGGTTAATAAGTATAAAGTAGGTGGCGTCGGTGTAGGGGAGGCAGATTAGGGGTTAATAGGTATAATGTAGGTGGCGGCAGGGTCCGGGAGCGGCGGTTTAGGGGTTAATATATTTATTATAGTTGCGGCTGGGTCCAGGAGCGGCGGTTTAGGTGCGCGGCTCATCGCTCCGTACTTGGTGCGCGGCTTGTTGACAGCTTTCTTGATAACTTTGGCGAACGTATTCAGGTCCACGGCAGAGATGTAAGGCGAGCTTAGGCGAGCGTATTGGGCCGGCGAATGCAGGTAAGTAGACAGCTTGATAACTAGAGGCCATTCTATAAACATACACATTTTAACATAGTAAATTGTATTTTAATATGTTGGAATAAAGGATTTTTTAAATTTGTTTTTGAGTGCAGCTGCATTACTTAACATACCCCCAATTAAAGTTGCCATTCAGCCAGTATTTTGAAGGTGTAGGTCAATGTACAAATATTGAATAAAGAAAAAAAATACAGTGTTATGGAGAAATATCCAAAATGTGTCATTTTAATGCTAAGTAACATGGCAGATCGTACCATCACAAACAAATGCACATTTTGTAGTTGGAGCGCGAGTCTAGATTTCTTCTTTATATTAGAATCTCAGAGGGAGTTTGTCACATGCTTATTGTGCCTCTAGTGTCCTTGAGCTAAGAGGATCAGTTATGAGCTGAGTTAATGCTGAGGCCAGCAGAGATTAACACCTTATACACAGGTGCAAAAATGGGTCAACTAATATTAAGATTTTTTTTTTATTTAAAGTAAAACATGTTATCATTATTTTGACACTATTCTTTCTATTTTGAATACACATACGTCCCATAAAAAAAAAAGTATAAAAATTAAAACACAACATAAAAGCCACTTTGCTCCTTACTCACCCCAAACCAATCAGTGATTTTTCCCTGATTTTACAGGGACATTAGTGAGTTTTCTTTACGGTATTTAATCAAACCCAAGGTCTTGGCAGTGTCTTTGTCCATAGGCAGTGATGAAGAGTCATACTCTGGCTTATCTCTTTGTTTTATCTTGCCAGGTGGTTCACAAACTCCCCCAGACAGCTGGCATCACCAGGACTTTTACCCATCTGCTGAAATATTTGGAGCAGGAACATAGTCACAATGAACCTAGAACCTGCAAAGTCAGAACTCAAGTCAGCCACTCGTGTAACAGGGGGACCAGCCACCCCCAGGAAAGGACCACCCAAATTTAAGCAGCGACAAACCAGGCAGTTCAAAAGCAAACCCCCTAAAAAAGGAGTGCAAGGGTAATAAAAATAATATGTATAATGCATACTTGCTGCACTGCATGCTTGTGCTCACACACACGCTGGGCTCTTTTTATTTGGCAAAATTCAATAACAGTTATAGCCAATCACACCAGCTTTTGTTATTCTCTGCAGTAGATTCACTAAAGCTCACTAATCTTTCTTAATATGGTATAATGTTCCCACAATTTGACACATAGGGGCTGATGATCTAAAGATCACTGCTCTGTCGAGATTATCTAAGAGGTCTTGTCAGTACTGTGAGGTCCCTCAAACAATTTTATGAATACATTTTTTATCTGTTGATCTCTCTATACAGGGTTCTGTATTTCTCTTAATTTCCTAACTGTCTACAGCAGGAAGTCACTAACTGACATGCCTGGTTCACTAAAGCTGCTATATGAGGTCTGCTGAGAAACTGTTGTTTTATTTGTAAAGGATCATATAAAAATATTAGCTCCCAGTTAGGGAGTGAAGAGAAACAATAGCTCAGTGATTAGAGTATAGTACTTAGGTATACACATTCAGTGAAACACCCTGCATGGTTTATCCAATTTTTAGGAGAGTTAGCTGCAAAATAGGTAATGCATGTCAATTGCAAATTTAACTACACCTAATGCTTTATTTATATAACCTATAATAATTTTAGAGTATAATGCCCCTTTAAGTATGAATGTTCGACAAGTATATACTTACCACACATTTTCTTTGGAGGGACAAAGCATTTACTTTTACTGCCTAGTAACAGGCACCTCTCTTATTGTTCTTGCAGATTTGGAGATGATATCCCTGGGATGGAGGGGCTTGGAACAGGTACTCATATGCACACACAAAACAACAACACAATATGTACCCATAAACATGTAAAATCATTATTTATCCATTTAGTGACTATATTATTAGTGCTATTGTTTATGTTAAACATTTTCCTAACATTTTTAAGGAAGTTTAAGAGTTTTCAAATAAAATAGGACAAGTCCGTGCTTAAGGGCCGAATTATTTAGCACCGTATGGTGCCTAATACATCTGTTTCCACTCGGGCCTTCAGGCTTGCCGGAAACAGCAGATAAGAAGCAGCGGTCTTAGAACCGCTGCTCCTTAAATGGTCCACCGACTTTGAGCGGCGGACAGCAATCAACCCTATCAGATACGATCGGGTTGTATGACACCCCAATTGGCCGCGAATCTGCAGGGGGCGGCATTGCACAAGCAGTTCACCAGAACTGCTACTGCTATGCTAAAATGCAGACAGTGTATGCTGTTGGCATTTAGCGATGTCTGGCGGACATGATATGCTACAGCGGATCATGTCTGCCAGACATTAATAATTCGGCCCCTTAATGTTACAATAAAGGCAAGTTGTAATATAGGTTAAAATGGTTCATACTACTGTTCTAAAAGAGGGTTCAGAAAGGGAAAAACACAGATCACAGTTAATAAAAAAACAGTTTAAAGGGATATGAAACCCATGGTTCTGATAGAACATGCGATTTTTAAACAACTTTCTAATTTACTTCTATTATCAGTTTTTCTTAATTTTCTTGGTATCATTTGTTGAAAAGCAGGGATTTATGCTTAGGAGCCAGCCCATTTCTAGAGCACTATATGGCATCAGTTTTACAAGAATGTCATCCATTTGCACTAGATGGCAGCATTATTTTCTGCCATGTAGTTTTCCAGATGCCTACCTAGGTATCTCTTCAACACACAATATCATGGGAACAAAGCAAATTTGATAATAGAAGTAAATTAGAAACTTTTTCTGTCTGAATCACAAAATAAATATGTTTAGTTTGGTTTTCATTAGTATCAAATACTTCTCACCAAGAAATACGTGAAATTACATTGTACTTATCTAAATTGTGTATTTTATAAAAATAGCATCTAATATGTACAAAGACGGATTTTTGTTTATAACATTTTTATATTTTAACACTTGCAGCATAGTCTTACGTGTACTAGAACATCCACACATATGTACATCCAACTGTCTGTGCAATAACACAAAACTGCCTCTCTTTTGTTTTTCCCAGACATCACCGTTATTTGCCCCTGGGAAGCCTTCAACCACCTGGAACTACACGAGCTGGCCCAGTATGGCATCATTTAGCAAGCTCCCCATCTTGCTTCTCCTGCCACTCTCCTTGCCCATGGCTATATCAATGGCCATTCATTACAGGGGAGGTGTTTCACTCTTCGGCTCTTTCTTGTTCTGGGGTTCATGAACCAGTCTGTCAGCTTTCTGCTCTGGTACCATCCCAGCTAAATAGAATGCTGTACGGAAACGTACTCCAGACGCAATTTGTTTGATAGCTCTTTGACTTCATTGTGTTACAATAAAATCTTCAGAAAGAGGTTTCATTTATAATCCTATCAATTTGTAGTAAATACCACTAACCCATCATCTTACATCGCCAACAGATCCCAGTGTGCAGTGACATAGCCCTATTTCCTTTTATAATCAATGATCCATGAATGTCATTTTTGCCCAGTTTTATCTTGTTGATAAGTGATACGATTATTTTCTAGCATACGTCGTATACTGATCTAGAGAGCGTAATGCCCATTCAAACATATAGCTTTATTTAACCATTGTATCTCAGTGCTAATCCTATTACATATAACCTCTTTACTAATACTCTTGTAAAACAATGACCTTTAACCATGGTAGTGAGACATACTAGGATAAAGGATTCCTGTTGATAATAAAGACAAAACAGATGATAACCTTGTGGATATAATACTTACCCTATACTGTACTTGCACATGAAACTGGACTTGGTGAATCAAATTGTAAAGTGTAGTTTTATCTAAGGGAAGAATCATTCAGGTCCAGTGTATACACAAAAGAAATAACAGAATATTACATACTGTGCAAATTTTCATGCAATGTTTTGTTTTCATTATGTGGGCATTTTGGAAGACTTAGGACATTAGCACAATAGTGTTGCAGAGTGCTATTGGAGTACACTCTTTCCTAGTGTTTTACACTTGGTTTTTCCTGTTCATTTTTTGAGACTTTTCTACTTTGGACCTAAATGTGCATTCTGTCAGCAGACACAGAAATATAACCCTATATTAATATTTGATTAGTTGATGGGTTAAACGTGGAAAACATGCAGGGAGGTGAAATTAAAGAATTCTAAAGTTTAAACAGTAGCTATAAACAGAGGTTTATTAAATGTTTGCGGAGAGAGCTCAATTTAGATCTGATATAGGAGTACTTAAAGGGCCATTATACCCAAATGTTGAAACACTTGAAAAGTGATGCAGCATAGCTGTAAAAAGCTGACTAGAAAATATCACCTGAACATCTCTATGTAAAAAAAGAAAGATATTTTACCTCAAAATGTCCTAAGTATTCAAACCCCATTGTAAAGGACTTTAAGCAGCAAATCACTATGCCTGTCCCAGGATAGGCAAGGGAGTAAGCTTCGTGCACACTTATTTTATTTCCCTATTCAGTTTAAGGAAGTTTACTATGAAATCTCATGAGAGTTAAAGGGACAGTCAAGTCCAAAAAAAACTTTTATTTTTCAAATAGGGCATGTGATTTTAAAGAACTTTCCAATTTACTTTTATCAACAATTTTGCTGTGTTCTCTTGGTATTCTAGTTGAGAGCAAACCTAGGAAGGCTCATATGATAATTTCTAAGCCCTTGAAGGCCGCCTCTAATCACATGCTTTTGTATTTGCTTTTCACAACAGGGGAGAGTAGTTCAAGTAAACCATATAGATTACATTGTGAGCATGCCCGTGGATTGTGGCAGACACTGCACTAATTGGCTAAAATGCAACTATATGCAAAATAACTAAAAGTCATGTGATTAGGGGTGGTCAGAAGATTCTTAGATACAAGATAGTCACAGCAGTAAAAAGTGTATTAATATAACAGTGTTGGTTATGCAAAACTGGGGAATGGGTAATAAAGGGATTATCTATCTTTTTAAACAACAAAAATTCTGGTGTTGACTGTCCCTTTAAGTCAAATCTCATGAGATCACAGTAAAAGAGCTCATGACCTCAGCACTGTTGATGCCGATTGGCTGCAGTTAATTTCTTCATTTTTTTTTTTACCTGCAGCTGGACAGTAACTTAAAGATAACTTTTTACACAGAACTTACTCTGCTGAGCTGAGGAGATTATGAGGTAAAATATCTTCCTTTTTTACATAGGGATGCTCAGGTGATATTTTCCTGTCAGCTTTTTACAGTTATACTGCATCAGTTTCAAGTGATTTAGCATATGAGTATTATGTCCCTTTAAAAGGGATATGAAACCCAAATTCTTTCTTTTATTATTCAGATAGAACATGCAATTTTAAGCGACTTTCTAATTTATTCCTATAATCAAATTTTCTTTGTTTTCTTAGTATCTTTATTTGAAAAGCAGGAATGAAAGCTTAGAAGCCGGCCCATTTTTGGTTCAGCATCTGGGTATCACTTGCTGATTGGTGGCTAAATGTTTTGGTATCATATCCCTTTGAGGGAAATAATTGAGAAACACTGCAATATAGAACTCCCATGTTTTGGTTTAAATAGTTTTTTATTGAGATTTTGTTAGAAGAACAAAACATACATTGGTCGCCAAGTGACACTATTGACAAAAGTTCAATGAAATAATACACTTTACATATAACATGACAAGAATAAATAACACAGTAAAGGCTTCTGAAATCTCTATTTTATAATAATAGGGTCTTATGTGTGTGACTATTTGGATGACCCCTCATAGGCCACTAAGATATAGGTAATGATAAAGATGTGATAGTCACGTTCACGGACACTTTTGGGCCTTATAATAAATATTAAACAAGCTCCCATGTTTTAATGGTAAATGAGAGCAGATGGTTGAGTTTATTTCCAGGATAAATCTTAATACTGCATAATTTAAACTTACACTATTTTTTTGTATTTTTTTTGGGGGGGGGGGTAACAGACATTTGAAATTTTATTTAGGAGTATTGCAAACTTTAAAAATATATCAGCAGTGCAGAAAAGCAGAAAAGAAGATAATTACAATAAATATAACTGCACACTGGTTTTAAATAGATGATTTATACACTTATTAGTGCAATACTTAAACTCACTTCACATAATTTACTTTCTTAATCAAATCCACCAATTTAAAGTTTGTTTATGGGTATATGGTCCGAGATAGGTTTTAGCTTCGCTAGACATGTGACTAGTACAATCTTATAAAGCATAATGTATTTTTTTTAAAGCTTTTATTTTCTATTATCCTCAAAGTAAAAGCTTTTATTTCAATATAAAAACTCACATAAACCTAAGCCTAAAGTGCTGAACGCTTAGTCACTTCTTTTTTAGACTACAAAGCATACTGGTGTTGGCTTTCTATAACTCTTATATACATTTTTTTTCCTGATTGTAGCCTAGATTCATTATGAATGCAAAGAACACACTAGTGAGATAAAAAATAATCTCTCCAATTCTGATTTTCTCCTATAGAGATGATTGATAAAATCTTAAAGGGACATGAAACCCAATTTTTTTCTTCTTCCATGATTTAGAAAGAGCATGAAATATTAAACAACTTTCCAATTTACTTCTTTCTCTTGATATCCTTTATTGAAAAGCATATCTAAATAGGCTCAGTAGCCGCTAATTGGTGGCTGCACATGAATGCCTTGTGTGATTGGCTAACCCATGTGTATTGCTATTTTTCAATAAACAATATGTGAAGAATGAAGCAAATTAAAATTGTATTCTCTATCTGAATCATGAAAGAAATTTTTTTCATATCCCTTTAAGTAATTCACTTCTGTCAGTCAGCTCATTGCAGTAACATAGGAATTGGAACGACTTGTCTCAGTGAAGAGTTCACTGAGTTCTTAATGAATCTGAGTAACAATTTCATCACTGTATAAACCCAAAGCTTCTCTTTTGCTGTACAAATCCTTCTGCTCCTGTTTATGAGAATAAAACAATCTTTGTACAAATTTGTATTTGTCGAATTCTCTTTCGCACCTGAAAATTACGGTAATCCTCACTGCATAGATATTTAACAGAGGAATGGATTTAACAGTGACACAGACTCTTGTCATTTTTTTTTGTTAACAAACTTCCACAAAACACATCCAACTGCAGTCTCAGCTGGGAATTTCACTCAAGAGGTGCACTAAAGGCAAAAATGCACTTTCATGGTTCAGATAAAGCTAACAATTTAACAAACATATCTTTACAATTAACGTCTGTTATCATATTGTGCACAGTCACGGTTTCTGAGGCACCAGCTCCTACTGACCATGTGCAGGAGTCTTCAGTATGTATATACTTTTTATGATTGGCTGATAACTGTCACATCAAATGGAGAAAGGAAATGGAATTACTTTTTATTAAATTTGTTGGGAAAAAAATCTAACGGCTAGATTACGAGTTTTGCGTTATGAGGGGTGCGGTACTAACTTGCCCGTTATTGTCACCGCTCACTTCCCTACAGCGCTGGTATTACAGGTTTTTACAAACCCGGCGTTAAAAGGCAAGAAGTGAGCGTAGAGCAAAATTGAGCTCCATACTGCACTTCAATAACAGTGCTGCTTAAGTCAGCGGTGAGCTGGTTGTACGTGCTCGTGCACGATTTCCCCATAGACATCAATGGGGAGAGCCGGCTGAGAAAAAGCCTAATACCTGCAATAAAGCAGCGTAAAGCTACGTAACGCAGCCCCATTGATTCCTATGGGGAAACTAAATTTATGTTTACACCTAACACCCTAACATGAACCCCGAGTCTAAACACCTCTAATCTTACACTTATTAACCCCTAATCTGCCACCCCCGACATCGCCGACACCTACATTATACTTATTAACCCCTAATCTGTCGCTCCGGACATCGTCGGCACCTACATTATACTTATTAACCCCTAATCTGCTGCCCCCAACATTGCCGACACCTACATTATATTAATTAACCCCTAATCTCCCGCCCCCAATGTTGCCGCAACCTACCTAAACTTATTAACCCCTAATCTGCCGCCCCCAACGTCACCACCACTATAATAAACATATTAACCCCTAAACCGCCACACTCCTGCATCGCAAACACTAGTTAAATATTATTAACCCCTAATCTGCCGTCCCTAATGTCGCCGCCACTATATTAAATCTATTAACCCCTAAACCTAAGTCTAACCCTAACACCCCCTAACTTAAATATAATTAAAATAAATCTAAATAAAACCTACTATCATTACCTAAATAATTCATATTTAAAACTAAATACTTACCTGTAAAATAAACCCTAAGCTAGCTACAATATATCTAATAGTTACATTGTATCTAGCTTAGGGTTTATTTTTATTTTACAGGCAAGTTTGTATTTATTTTAACTAGGTAGAATAGTTACTAAATAGTTATTAACTATTTACTAACTACCTAGCTAAAATAAATACAAATTGACCTGTAAAATAAAACCTAACCTGTCTTACACTAACACCTAACCTAACCCTACAATTAAATAAATTCCCTAAATTCAATACAATTAGCTAAATTACAAAAAAAAAAAACACTAAATTACAGAAAATAAAAAACAAATTACAAGATCTTTAAACTAATTACACCTAATCTAATAGCCCTATCAAAATAAAAAAAGCCCACCCAAAATAAAAAAAACCCTAGCCTAAACTAAACTACCAATAGCCCTTAAAATGGCCTTTTGCCCCAAAGAAATCAGCTCTTTTACATGTAAAAAAAAAAAAATACAAACACCCCCCCAACAGTAAAACCCACCACCCACACAACCAACCCCCCAAATAAAACCCTAACTAAAGAAAAACTAAGCTCCCCATTGCCCTGAAAAGGGCATTTGGATGGGCATTGCCCTTAAAAAGGCATCTAGCTCTATTGCGGCCCAAACCCCTAATCTAAAAATAAAACCCACCCAATACACCCTTAAAAAGTCCTAACACTAACCCCCGAAGATCCACTTACAGTTTTGAAGAGCCGACATCCATCCTCAACAAAGCCGGGAGAAGTCTTCATCCAAGCGGCAAGATGTCCTCAATGAAGCCGGCAGAAGTGGTCCTCCAGACGGGCAGAAGTCTTCACCCAGACGGCATCTTCTATCTTCATCCTTCCGACGTGGAGCAGCTCCATCTTCAAGACATCCGGCGCGGAGCATCCTCTTCAATCGACAGCTTCTTCTACAATGAAAGTTCCATTAAATGACGTCATCTAAGATGGCGTCCCTTAGATTCCGATTGGCTGATAGAATTCTATCAGCCAATCGGAATTAAGGTTGAAAAAATCCTATTGACTGATGCAATCAGCCAATTGGATTGAACTTCAATCCTATTGGCTGATCCAATCAGCCAGTAGGATTGAGCTCACATTCTATTGGCTGTTCCAGGATTGTTTCAACCTTAATTGCGATTGGCTGATAGAAGAAGGATGAAGATAGAAGATGCCGTCTGGGTGATGACTTCTGCCCGTCTGGAGGACCACTTCTGCCGGCTTCGTTGAGGATGGATGACGGCTCTTCAAAACTTTAAGTGGATCTTCGGGGGTTAGTGTTAGGATTTTTTAAGGGTGTATTGGGTGGGTTTTATTTTTAGATTAGGGGTTTGGGCTGCAATAGAGCTAAATGCCCTTTTAAGGGCAATGCCCATCCAAATGCCATTTTCAGGGCAATGGGCAGCTTAGGTTTTTTTTAGATAGGGTTTTATTTGGGGGGTTGGTTGTGTGGGTGGTGGGTTTTACTGTTGGGGGGGTTGTTTGTATTTTTTTTTACAGGTAAAAGAGCTGATTTATTTGGGGCAATGCCCCACAAAAGGCCCTTTTAAGGGCTATTGGTAGTTTAGTTTAGGCTAGGTTTTTTTTTATTTTTGGGTGGGCTTTTTTTATTTTGATAGGGCTATTAGATTAGGTGTAATTAGTTTAAAGATCTTGTAATTTGTTTTTTTATTTTCTGTAATTTAGTTTTTTTTTGTTGTAATTTAGCTAATTGTATTGAATTTAGTTAATTGTATTTAATTTAGGGAATTTATTTAATTGTAGGGTTAGGTTAGGTGTTGGTGTAAGACAGGTTAGGTTTTATTTTACAGGTCAATTTGTATTTATTTTAGCTAGGTAGTTAGTAAATAGTTAATAACTAATTAGTAACTATTCTACCTAGTTAAAATAAAGACAAACTTACCTGTAAAATAAAAATAAAACCTAAGATAGATACAATGTAACTATTAGTTATATTGTAGCTAGCTTAGGGTTTATTTTATAGGTAAGTATTTAGTTTTAAATAGGAATTATTTAGGTATTGATAGTAAATTTTATTTAGATTTATTTTAATTATATTTAAGTTAGGGGGTGTTAGGGTTAGACTTAGATTTAGGGGTTAATACATTTAGTATAGTGGCGGCAATGTTGGGAGTGGCAGATTAGGGGTTAATAAATGTAGATAGATGGCGACGATGTTAGGGACAGCAGATTAGGGGTTAATAATATTTAATTAATGTTTGAGAGGCGGGAGTACGGTGGTTAAGGGGTTAATACATTTATTATAGTGGCGGTGATGTTGGGGGTGGCAGATTAGGGGTTAATAAATGTAGATAGGTGGCAATGATGTTAGGGACAGCAGATTAGGGGTTAATAATATTTAAAGGGACACTGACCCCAAATTTTTTCTTTTGTGATTCAGATAGAGCATGCAATTTTAAGCAACTTTCTAATTTACTCCTATTAGCAATTTTTCTTTGTTCTCTAGCTAAATTGCTGGACAGCAATTTTTTATTGGTGGATGAATTTATCCACCAATCAGCAAGAACAACCCAGGTTGTTCACCAAAAATGGGCCGGCATCTAAACTTAGATTCTTGCATTTCAAATAAAGATAGCAAGAGAATGAAAAACATTTGATAATAGGAGTAAATTAGAAAGTTGCTTAAAATTTCATACTCTGAATCTGAATCACGAAAGAAAATTTTTGGGTTCAGTGTCCCTTTAACCCCTTAATGACAACTGACGTACCAGGTACGTCATGCAAAAACTAACAGTTAATGACAATAGATGTACCTGGTACGTCAGTTGTCTAACAGAGTGCTGGAAGCGATCGCAATCGCTTCCAGCAGCTCTCAGGGTATGGCAGTGATGCCTCGATATGGAGGCATCCTGCAATACCTTTTTACAAGCCTCTGATGCAGAGAGAGCCACTCTGTGTCCCTCTCTGCACCGGTAGCGATGGTGCCGTTAAAAACTTTGTTGGTGGGTGGGAGCGTAACCGGGAGGCGACCCATTGCTACTCGGCATCTGGTTCCTGTAAGTGCATTGTGCACGCCGGGTGCCGGGAGCATGCGGGGGGGGGGGCGTGCGCGTACGTGTGCACGGGGGCGCATTAGCCACTGACACCAGTGAAAAAAAGTTAAAAAAAAAAAAAAAAAAATTCAAAAATTAAATATAAAAGGATCTGGGAGGGGGGGCTGCTACACTACAGAGAAGTTTAAAGGTCTAAAGAAAAACAAAGCTGTTGTTTTTGGGGGCAAACTGGGTACTGGCAGACAGCTGCCAGTACCCAAGATGGCGGCAATTAGGTAGCAGGGAGGGTTATAGAGCTGTTTGGTGGGGGATCAGGGAGGTTGGGGGCTAAAGCAGGGGTCCATCACAGCTAAATAAATATTTTTAAAAACTAAAGAAAATAAAAACTCCTTTTATTTAGTACTGGCAGACTTTCTGCCAGTACTTAAGATGGCAGGGACAATTGTGGGGTGGGGGAGGAAAGAGAGCTGTTTGGGAGGGATCAGGGGGTGGGATGTGTCAGGTGGGAGGCTGATCTCTACACTAAAGCTAAAATTAACCCTGCCAGCTCCCTAGAAGCTACCTAATTAACTCCTTCACTGCTGGGCATAATTAACATGTGGTGCGCAGCAGCATTTAGCGGCCTTCTAATTATTAAAAAGCAACGCCAAAGCCATAGAAGTCTGCTATTTCTGAACAAAGGGGATCCCAGAGAAGCTTTTACAACAATTTGTGCCATAATTGCACAAGCTGTTTGTAAATAATTTCATTGAGAAACCTAAAATTGTGAAAAATTTAAAGTTTTTTTTTATTTGCTCGCATTTGCCTGGGAAATAGTCGCATGAAATATACCAAAATGGGCCTAGATCAATACTTGGGGTTGTCTACTACACTAAAGCTAAAATTAACCCTACAAGCTCCCCACATGCTCCCTAATTAACCCCTTCACTGCTGGAAATAGCAAAGTGCTACTTGTATTTATTGCCCTATAAGTTGCAAAATAAGCAAAGAACATGTAAACATTGGGTATTTTTAAACTCAGGACAAAATTTAGACAGATTTTGGGGGTCAAAGTTAGAAAAAGTGTGTTTTTTTCCATTTTTTCCTTATATTTTAATTTTTTTTATAGTAAATTATATGATATGATGAAAATAATGGTATATTTAGAAAGTCCACTTAATGTCGAGAAAAACAGTATATAATATTTGTGGGTACAGTAAATGATATAAAATAAAATGCCAGAGGGTACAGCGCTGCAACACCCTGAGTTAGGGGTAAGCGGCTTAAGATGTTGTCCACGACTGGATATATATATATGTAGAGATAATGATTGTACTCAGAGCTAAAAAGATCCAAGTATTATAAAAATGTCTTAAAATCAATCAATACTGATAACATTTAATATGACATTAAATAAAATTGGACAATGAATAAAATTATGACAATTAATAAAATTCCGACAATCAATAATGAGAAATATATATAAAAAAATATATACGATCTAAGCATATATTGGATGTTACTGGATAAAGGACTATAGGAAAAACTCTATAGTGGATATTTGATAAGAATGTTAAAATCTAAGTATATGTTCAGTTAATAGAAATGTTCAAAGGGTGTCCATACAATCCAGAAACAGTCCTAAGATCTGTTCAGGATAATTAAATGTCCAGAGTATTAGAGTGATGATCAAAAAAAAAATTTTAAAAACGAAGTCCATATGAATTTCAGCAAGGTGAAAAAATGTTCAAAAATAGTGTTCAAAGAGATATGTGTGTATCAAAAATGTGAAAAAAATTGAAAAAATTATTCCTCTGAATCAAAAATGAGAAAAAATATGGAAAAAATATATGTGCAAAAATGTGATATCACAAATGTGTACGTGAAAAAATGCCAGAATGCAGAGGGCAAAAGAAAAGTAATAATTGTGATGACTGTGAGGTGTACACCCAAAAAAACATAATTTATGTAAGAACTTACCTGATAAATTCATTTCTTTCATATTAACAAGAGTCCATGAGCTAGTGACGTATGGGATATACATTCCTACCAGGAGGGGCAAAGTTTCCCAAACCTTAAAATGCCTATAAATACACCCCTCACCACACCCACAAATCAGTTTAACGAATAGCCAAGAAGTGGGGTGATAAGAAAAAGTGCGAAGCATATAAAATAAGGAATTGGAATAATTGTGCTTTATACAAAAAAATCATAACCACCACAAAAAAGGGTGGGCCTCATGGACTCTTGTTAATATGAAAGAAATGAATTTATCAGGTAAGTTCTTACATAAATTATGTTTTCTTTCATGTAATTAACAAGAGTCCATGAGCTAGTGACGTATGGGATAATGACTACCCAAGATGTGGATCTTTCCACACAAGAGTCACTAGAGAGGGAGGGATAAAATAAAGACAGCCAATTCCTGCTGAAAATAATCCACACCCAAAATAAAGTTTAACAAAAAACATAAGCAGAAGATTCAAACTGAAACCGCTGCCTGAAGAACTTTTCTACCAAAAACTGCTTCAGAAGAAGAAAATACATCAAAATGGTAGAATTTAGTAAAAGTATGCAAAGAAGACCAAGTTGCTGCTTTGCAGATCTGGTCAACCGAAGCTTCATTCCTAAACGCCCAGGAAGTAGAAACTGACCTAGTAGAATGAGCTGTAATTCTTTGAGGCGGAGTTTTACCCGACTCAACATAGGCAAGATGAATTAAAGATTTCAACCAAGATGCCAAAGAAATGGCAGAAGCTTTCTGG
The DNA here is from genome assembly GCF_027579735.1 of Bombina bombina. Lineage (NCBI taxonomy): Eukaryota > Metazoa > Chordata > Amphibia > Anura > Bombinatoridae > Bombina > Bombina bombina. The sequence goes on along the minus strand of NW_026510855.1, from coordinate 108,364 downwards.
CCTTTCCTAGAACCGGAAAAGATAACAAATAGACTAGAAGTCTTACGGAAAGATTTCGTAGCTTCAACATAATATTTCAAAGCTCTAACAACATCCAAAGAATGCAATGATTTCTCCTTAGAATTCTTAGGATTAGGACATAATGAAGGAACCACAATTTCTCTACTAATGTTGTTGGAATTCACAACTTTAGGTAAAAATTCAAAAGAAGTTCGCAACACCGCCTTATCCTGATGAAAAATCAGAAAAGGAGACTCACACGAAAGAGCAGATAATTCAGAAACTCTTCTAGCAGAAGAGATGGCCAAAAGGAACAAAACTTTCCAAGAAAGTAATTTAATGTCCAATGAATGCATAGGTTCAAACGGAGGAGCTTGAAGAGCTCCCAGAACCAAATTCAAACTCCAAGGAGGAGAAATTGACTTAATGACCGGTTTTATACGTACCAAAGCTTGTACAAAACAATGAATATCAGGAAGAATAGCAATCTTTCTGTGAAAAAGAACAGAAAGAGCAGAGATTTGTCCTTTCAAAGAACTTGCGGACAAACCCTTATCCAAACCATCCTGAAGAAATTGTAAAATTCTCGGTATTCTAAAAGAATGCCAAGAAAAATGATGAGAAAGACACCATGAAATATAAGTCTTCCAGACTCTATAATATATCTCTCGAGATACAGATTTACGAGCCTGTAACATAGTATTAATCACGGAGTCAGAGAAACCTCTATGACCAAGAATCAAGCGTTCAATCTCCATACCTTTAAATTTAAGGATTTCAGATCCGGATGGAAAAAAGGACCTTGTGACAGAAGGTCTGGTCTTAACGGAAGAGTCCATGGCTGGCAAGATGCCATCCGGACAAGATCCGCATACCAAAACCTGTGAGGCCATGCCGGAGCTATTAGCAGAACAAACGAGCATTCCCTCAGAATCTTGGAGATTACTCTTGGAAGAAGAACTAGAGGCGGAAAGATATAGGCAGGATGATACTTCCAAGGAAGTGATAATGCATCCACTGCCTCCGCCTGAGGATCCCGGGATCTGGACAGATACCTGGGAAGTTTCTTGTTTAGATGAGAGGCCATCAGATCTATCTCTGGGAGCCCCCACAATTGAACAATCTGAAGAAATACCTCTGGGTGAAGAGACCATTCGCCCGGATGCAACGTTTGGCGACTGAGATAATCCGCTTCCCAATTGTCTACACCTGGGATATGAACCGCAGAGATTAGACAGGAGCTGGATTCCGCCCAAACCAAAATTCGAGATACTTCTTTCATAGCCAGAGGACTGTGAGTCCCTCCTTGATGATTGATGTATGCCACAGTTGTGACATTGTCTGTCTGAAAACAAATGAACGATTCTCTCTTCAGAAGAGGCCAAAACTGAAGAGCTCTGAAAATTGAACGGAGTTCCAAAATATTGATCGGTAATCTCACCTCCTGAGATTCCCAAACTCCTTGTGCCGTCAGAGATCCCCACACAGCTCCCCAACCTGTGAGACTTGCATCTGTTGAAATTACAGTCCAGGTCGGAAGAACAAAAGAAGCCCCCTGAATTAAACGATGGTGATTTGTCCACCACGTTAGAGAGTGTCGAACAATCGGTTTTAAAGATATTAATTGAGATATCTTCGTGTAATCCCTGCACCATTGGTTCAGCATACAGAGCTGAAGAGGTCGCATGTGAAAGCGAGCAAAGGGGATCGCGTCCGATGCAGCAGTCATAAGACCTAGAATTTCCATGCATAAGGCTACCGAAGGGAATGATTGTGACTGAAGGTTTCGACAAGCTGTAATCAATTTTAGACGTCTCTTGTCTGTTAAAGACAGAGTCATGGACACTGAATCTATCTGGAAACCCAGAAAGGTTACCCTTGTTTGAGGAATCAAAGAACTTTTTGGTAAATTGATCCTCCAACCATGATCTTGAAGAAACAACACAAGTCGATTCGTATGAGACTCTGCTAAATGTAAAGACGGAGCAAGTACCAAGATATCGTCCAAATAAGGAAATACCACAATACCCTGTTCTCTGATTACAGACAGAAGGGCACCGAGAATCTTTGTGAAAATTCTTGGAGCTGTAGCAAGGCCAAACGGTAGAGCCACAAATTGGTAATGCTTGTCTAGAAAAGAGAATCTCAGGAACTGATAATGATCTGGATGAATCGGAATATGCAGATATGCATCCTGTAAATCTATTGTGGACATATAATTCCCTTGCTGAACAAAAGGCAATATAGTCCTTACAGTTACCATCTTGAACGTTGGTATCCTTACATAACGATTCAATAATTTTAGATCCAGAACTGGTCTGAAGGAATTCTCCTTCTTTGGTACAATGAAGAGATTTGAATAAAACCCCATCCCCTGTTCCGGAACTGGAACTGGCATAATTACTCCAGCCAACTCTAGATCTGAAACACAATTCAGAAATGCTTGAGCTTTCACTGGATTTACTGGGACATGGGAAAGAAAAAATCTCTTTGCAGGAGGTCTCATCTTGAAACCAATTCTGTACCCTTCTGAAACAATGTTCTGAATCCAAAGATTGTGAACAGATTTGATCCAAATTTCTTTGAAAAAACGTAACCTGCCCCCTACCAGCTGAACTGGAATGAGGGCCGTACCTTCATGTGAACTTAGAAGCAGGCTTTGCCTTTCTAGCAGGCTTGGATTTATTCCAGACTGGAGATGGTTTCCAAACTGAAACTGCTCCTGAGGACGAAGGATCAGGCTTTTGTTCTTTGTTGAAACGAAAAGAACGAAAACGATTGTTAGCCCTGTTTTTACCTTTAGATTTTTTATCCTGTGGTAAAAAAGTTCCTTTCCCACCAGTAACAGTTGAAATAATAGAATCCAACTGAGAACCAAATAATTTGTTTCCCTGGAAAGAAATGGAAAGTAGAGTTGATTTAGAAGCCATATCAGCATTCCAAGTCTTAAGCCATAAAGCTCTTCTGGCTAAGATAGCCAGAGACATAAATCTAACATCAACTCTAATAATATCAAAAATGGCATCACAGATGAAATTATTAGCATGCTGGAGAAGAATAATAATATCATGAGAATCACGATTTGTTACTTGTTGCGCTAGAGTTTCCAACCAAAAAGTTGAAGCTGCAGCAACATCAGCCAATGATATAGCAGGTCTAAGAAGATTACCTGAACATAGATAAGCTTTTCTTAGAAAATATTCAATTTTTCTATCTAAAGGATCCTTAAACGAGGTACCATCTGACGTAGGAATGGTAGTACGTTTAGCAAGGGTAGAAATAGCCCCATCAACTTTAGGGATTTTGTCCCAAAATTCTAACCTGTCAGGCGGAACAGGATATAATTGCTTAAAACGTTTAGAAGGAGTAAATGAATTACCCAATTTATCCCATTCCTTAGCAATTACTGCAGAAATAGCATTAGGAACAGGAAAGACTTCTGGAATAACCGCAGGAGCTTTAAAAACCTTATCCAAACGTATAGAATTAGTATCAAGAGGACTAGAATCCTCTATTTCTAAAGCAATTAGTACTTCTTTAAGTAAAGAGCGAATAAATTCCATCTAAAATAAATATGAAGATTTATCAGCATCAATCTCTGAGACAGAATCCTCTGAACTAGAAGAGTCCAAAGAATCAGAATGATGGTGTTCATTTAAAAATTCATCTGTAGAGAGAGAAGATTTAAAAGACTTTTTACGTTTACTAGAAGGAGAAATAACAGACAAAGCCTTCTTTATGGATTCAGAAACAAAATCTCTTATGTTATCAGGAACATTCTGCACCTTAGATGTTGAGGGAACTGCAACAGGCAATGGTACATCACTAAAGGAAATATTATCTGCTTTAACAAGTTTGTCATGACAATTAATACAAACAACAGCTGGAGAAATAGCTACCAAAAGTTTACAGCAGATACACTTAGCTTTGGTAGATCCAGCAGGCAGTGGTTTTCCTGTAGTATCTTCTGGCTCAGATGCAACGTGAGACATCTTGCAATATGTAAGAGAAAAAACAACATATAAAGCAAAATAGATCAAATTCCTTATAAGACAGTTTCAGGAATGGGAAAAAAATGCCAAACATCAAGCTTCTAGCAACCAGAAGCAAATGAAAAATGAGACTGAAATAATGTGGAGACAAAAGCGACGCCCATATTTTTTGGCGCCAAATAAGACGCCCACATTATTTGGCGCCTAAATGCTTTTGGCGCCAAAAAATGACGCCACATCCGGAACGCCGACATTTTTGGCGCAAAATAACGTCAAAAAATGACGCAACTTCCGGCGACACGTATGACGCCGGAAACGGAAATGAATTTTTGCGCCAAAAAAATCCGCGCCAAAAATGACGCAATAAAATGAAGCATTTTCAGCCCCCGCGAGCCTAACAGCCCACAGGGAAAAAAGTCAAATTTTTGAGGTAAGACAAAATATGATAATTTAAAGCATAATCCCAAATATGAAACTGACTGTCTGGAAATAAGGAAAGTTGAACATTCTGAGTCAAGGCAAATAAATGTTTGAATACATATATTTAGAACTTTATAAATAAAGTGCCCAACCATAGCTTAGAGTGTCACAGAAAATAAGACTTACTTACCCCAGGACACTCATCTACATGTTTGTAGAAAGCCAAACCAGTACTGAAACGAGAATCAGTAGAGGAAATGGTAAATATAAGAGTATATCGTCGATCTGAAAAGGGAGGTAAGAGATGAATCTCTACGACCGATAACAGAGAACCTTATGAAATAGACCCCGTAGAAGGAGATCACTGCATTCAATAGGCAATACTCTCCTCACATCCCTCTGACATTCACTGCACGCTGAGAGGAAAACCGGGCTCCAACTTGCTGCGGAGCGCATATCAACGTAGAATTTAGCACAAACTTACTTCACCACCTCCCTTGGAGGCAAAGTTTGTAAAACTGATTTGTGGGTGTGGTGAGGGGTGTATTTATAGGCATTTTAAGGTTTGGGAAACTTTGCCCCTCCTGGTAGGAATGTATATCCCATACGTCACTAGCTCATGGACTCTTGTTAATTACATGAAAGAAAACAGCCCCAAAGAATGTCTTTACAAATCTTCCTTAAAAATATCTTTAGTAAAAAGTCAAATGTGGTAATCCCAAAATAGATGTGATGTGTAATATCCCAAATGTATCCAAACAGTGATGTTGTTAGGTTTTCTAAGTGATGGTCCTTTTTCTCAAAGATTGGGTCAATGCTTTAGAGATGCCATCATGAACCTGCACAAAAAGTTGCAAAAACAAGTGCAAAAAGTCAGCTCCAGAGCACCCATATCCTTCGAATTTCCACGATCCTTTTCTCAAGAAACATAGAATGAAAATAGATATAATCCCATCCGGTGGAGCTAATTCCTTCACATTTGCAACAATGTATCCTCAACACGGTGACTTTAGAGTAAGTCAGGGAGTGTTGCAAAAAGGTAGAGAATTGGGATCACCCACGCGTGGGTAGAGTTTCAAAGAAGAAAAGGGGGCGGGGGGTTAGCCTAATTTTCATTCTATGTTTCTTGAGAAAAGGATCGTGGAAATCCGAAGGATATGGGTGCTCTGGAGCTGACTTTTGCACTTGTTTTTGCAACTTTTTGTGCAGGTTCATGATGGCATCTCTAAAGCATTGACCCAATCTTTGAGAAAAAGGACCATCACTTAGAAAACCTAACAACATCACTGTTTGGATACATTTGGGATATTACACATCACATCTATTTTGGGATTACCACATTTGACTTTTTACTAAAGATATTTTTAAGGAAGATTTGTAACGACATTCTTTGGGGCTGTTTTTTTGGGTGTACACCTCACAGTCATCACAATTATTACTTTTCTTTTGCCCTCTGCATTCTGGCATTTTTTCACGTACACATTTGTGATATCACATTTTTGCACATATATTTTTTCCATATTTTTTCTCATTTTTGATTCAGAGGAATAATTTTTTCAATTTTTTCACATTTTTGATACACACATATCTCTTTGAACACTATTTTTGAACATTTTTTCACCTTGCTGAAATTCATATGGACTTCGTTTTTTAAAAATTTTTTTTGATCATCACTCTAATACTCTGGACATTTAATTATCCTGAACAGATCTTAGGACTGTTTCTGGATTGTATGGACACCCTTTGAACATTTCTATTAACTGAACATATACTTAGATTTTAACATTCTTATCAAATATTCACTATAGAGTTTTTCCTATAGTCCTTTATCCAGTAACATCCAATATATGCTTAGATCGAATATATTTTTATATATATTTCTCATTATTGATTGTCGGAATTTTATTAATTGTCACAATTTTATTCATTGTCCAATTTTATTTAATGTCATATTAAATGTTATATTTTAATTCTTATCAGTATTGATTGATTTTAAGACATTTTTATAATACTTGGATCTTTTTAGCTCTGAGTACAATCATCTCTACATATATATATATCCAGTCGTGGACACCATCTTAAGCCGCTTACCCCTAACTCAGGGTGTTGCAGCGCTGTACCCTCTGGCATTTTATTTTATATCACTGATTCATTGGAATCTGGTTGGGAGATTCCGCCTTTTAGGTATAGCTTGTATGGTTATATTCAGTGGCGCTGCAAGATACATATTTATCTAACGGGTACAGTAAATGAGTAAGAGGAAAATTACAGCTAAACACAAACACTGCAGAAATGTAAAAATAGCCCTTGTCCTTAAAGGGACAGTCAAGTATAAACTAAACTTTCATTATTCAGATAGGACTTTTAATTTTAATTGACTTTTCAATTTACTTTTATCATCAAATTTGCTTTTTTCTCTTGGTATTCTTAGTTTAAACTAAACATAGGTAGGCTCATATGCTAATTTCTAAGCCTTTGAGGGCTGCCTCTTATCACATGCTTTTTAAATCTCTTTTCAACACAAAGAGACAGAAAGTACACGTGGGCTATATAGATAACACTGTGTTCAGGCACAGAAAGTTATTTAAGATCTAGCACAATACAATGCTAAATTTAAGACAATAGATAATAAACAGTCACAGTCATGTGATCAGGGGGCTGGAAGAAGGTTCCTAGATACAAGGTAATCACAAAGGTAAAAAGTACATTAATATAACTGTGTTGGTTATGCAAAACTGGGGAATGAGTAATAAAGGGATTATCTATCTTTTAAAACAATAACAATTCTATGGTTGACTGTCCCTTTAAGGGTAAGAAAATTGAAAAATGGTCTGGTCATTAAGGGGTTAACTAATGTTTGTGAGTCAGGAGTACGGCAGTTTAGGGGTTAATATGTTTATTCTAGTGGCGGCGATGTTGGGAGCGGCAGATTAGGGGCTAATAATTTTATTATAGTGTTTGCGATGCAGGAGGGCCTCGGTTTAGGGGTTAATAGGTAGTTTATGGGTGTTAGTGTACTTTTTAGCACTTTAGATATGAGTTTTATGCTACGGCTTTGTAGTGTAAAACTCATAACTACTGACCTTAAAATGCGGTACGAATCTTGATGGGATAGGGTGTACCGCTCACTTTTTGGCCTCCCAGGACAAGCTCGTAATACCGGCGCTATGGAAGTCCCATAGAAAAAAGACAATACGCAATTTACGTAAGTTGATTCGCGGTAATGCCAAAAAAGTGTGCGGTGCCCCTAAATCTGCAAGACTCGTAATACCATTGGTAGTAAAAAAAGCAGCGTTATGAGGCTAAACGCTACTTTTTTACTCATAACGCAAGACTCGTAATCTAGCCGTAATACTTTTTTGAAATTCAGAGTAGGTGCTATTGCCTTGTTTTTTTATTATGTATTTGCCAATTATGCAATGCTACTGCAGTTAATGGTCCTTTATGGGTACTAATTGCTAAATGTACAAGAAGGGTGTCTATCATTTTTACATGAACACACACCACACACATGCATGCGCACCACACATGCACACACTCATATGCACACACACAATAACTGCAAAGTTGTGCTGGGATTGCAAGAATTAACAGTTTGTACAATATACATTTGAATTAGACTGCATTCAAAGGATCTACTGTCCAAAGAGTATAAGGTAGCAGAAGTAGGGACACTGCTAGCATGCTCCATAATACTGTCACAACAGGTTTAGATAGATATATACAAATGAACCACAAATGTAATGCACCACAGAATAACTAATGCTCACCAAATAAAATAAGACAGTAATTCAGTGAAAACGGCAATAGCATTGTAATAGAACAGTAGAACGGAACCTCTGAAGTGACAGTAATGTCAGAAAGAGGCAAATAAAAAATAACCTTAAAGGGACACTGTACCCAAAAATTTTCTTTCGTGATTCAGATTGAGCATGAAATTTTAAGCAACTTTCTAATTTACTCCTATTATCAAATTTTCTTCATTCTCTTGGTATCTTTATTTGAAATGCAAGAATGTAAGTTTAGATGCCGGCCCATTTTTGTGAACAACCTGGGTTGTCCTTGCTGATTGGTGGATAAATTCATCCACCAATAAAAAAGTGCTGTCCAGAGTACTGAAACCAAAAAAAGCTTAGATGCCTTATTTTTCAAATAATGATAGCAAGAGAACGAAGAAAAATTGATAATAGGAGTAAATTAGAAAGTTGCTTAAAATTGCATGCTCTTTCTGAATTACAAAAGAAAAAATTTGGGGTCAGTGTCCCTTTAAATAAAAATAAAAAAATTATATAGACCGATACGACCAGAAAGATCTCTTTTTTTTGTCTGCACCTGAGAAGCTGCTCTGCACGATCCGTGATAGCGTGCCCAGAAGCAGGAGGTGGGAAAAAAGTTAACTCCCGCAAAGCCAAAGTCTCCTCGGTCCCCACAGCCGTAGAGATTACCAGGAGCAGTGGAGCACAATAAGTAGAGACACCCTGAGTTAGGGGTAAGCGGCTTAAGATGTTGTCCACGACTGGATATATATATATGTAGAGATAATGATTGTACTCAGAGCTAAAAAGATCCAAGTATTATAAAAATGTCTTAAAATCAATCAATACTGATAACATTTAATATGACATTAAATAAAATTGGACAATGAATAAAATTATGACAATTAATAAAATTCCGACAATCAATAATGAGAAATATATATAAAAAAATATATACGATCTAAGCATATATTGGATGTTACTGGATAAAGGACTATAGGAAAAACTCTATAGTGGATATTTGATAAGAATGTTAAAATCTAAGTATATGTTCAGTTAATAGAAATGTTCAAAGGGTGTCCATACAATCCAGAAACAGTCCTAAGATCTGTTCAGGATAATTAAATGTCCAGAGTATTAGAGTGATGATCAAAAAAAATTTTTAAAAAACGAAGTCCATATGAATTTCAGCAAGGTGAAAAAATGTTCAAAAATAGTGTTCAAAGAGATATGTGTGTATCAAAAATGTGAAAAAAATTGAAAAAATTATTCCTCTGAATCAAAAATGAGAAAAAATATGGAAAAAATATATGTGCAAAAATGTGATATCACAAATGTGTACGTGAAAAAATGCCAGAATGCAGAGGGCAAAAGAAAAGTAATAATTGTGATGACTGTGAGGTGTACACCCGAAAAAACAGCCCCAAAGAATGTCTTTACAAATCTTCCTTAAAAATATCTTTAGTAAAAAGTCAAATGTGGTAATCCCAAAATAGATGTGATGTGTAATATCCCAAATGTATCCAAACAGTGATGTTGTTAGGTTTTCTAAGTGATGGTCCTTTTTCTCAAAGATTGGGTCAATGCTTTAGAGATGCCATCATGAACCTGCACAAAAAGTTGCAAAAACAAGTGCAAAAAGTCAGCTCCAGAGCACCCATATCCTTCGAATTTCCACGATCCTTTTCTCAAGAAACATAGAATGAAAATAGATATAATCCCATCCGGTGGAGCTAATTCCTTCACATTTGCAACAATGTATCCTCAACACGGTGACTTTAGAGTAAGTCAGGGAGTGTTGCAAAAAGGTAGAGAATTGGGATCACCCACGCGTGGGTAGAGTTTCAAAGAAGAAAAGGGGGCGGGGGGTTAGCCTAATTTTCATTCTATGTTTCTTGAGAAAAGGATCGTGGAAATCCGAAGGATATGGGTGCTCTGGAGCTGACTTTTGCACTTGTTTTTGCAACTTTTTGTGCAGGTTCATGATGGCATCTCTAAAGCATTGACCCAATCTTTGAGAAAAAGGACCATCACTTAGAAAACCTAACAACATCACTGTTTGGATACATTTGGGATATTACACATCACATCTATTTTGGGATTACCACATTTGACTTTTTACTAAAGATATTTTTAAGGAAGATTTGTAACGACATTCTTTGGGGCTGTTTTTTTGGGTGTACACCTCACAGTCATCACAATTATTACTTTTCTTTTGCCCTCTGCATTCTGGCATTTTTTCACGTACACATTTGTGATATCACATTTTTGCACATATATTTTTTCCATATTTTTTCTCATTTTTGATTCAGAGGAATAATTTTTTCAATTTTTTCACATTTTTGATACACACATATCTCTTTGAACACTATTTTTGAACATTTTTTCACCTTGCTGAAATTCATATGGACTTCGTTTTTTAAAATTTTTTTTTGATCATCACTCTAATACTCTGGACATTTAATTATCCTGAACAGATCTTAGGACTGTTTCTGGATTGTATGGACACCCTTTGAACATTTCTATTAACTGAACATATACTTAGATTTTAACATTCTTATCAAATATTCACTATAGAGTTTTTCCTATAGTCCTTTATCCAGTAACATCCAATATATGCTTAGATCGAATATATTTTTATATATATTTCTCATTATTGATTGTCGGAATTTTATTAATTGTCACAATTTTATTCATTGTCCAATTTTATTTAATGTCATATTAAATGTTATATTTTAATTCTTATCAGTATTGATTGATTTTAAGACATTTTTATAATACTTGGATCTTTTTAGCTCTGAGTACAATCATCTCTACATATATATATATCCAGTCGTGGACACCATCTTAAGCCGCTTACCCCTAACTCAGGGTGTTGCAGCGCTGTACCCTCTGGCATTTTATTTTATATCACTGATTCATTGGAATCTGGTTGGGAGATTCCGCCTTTTAGGTATAGCTTGTATGGTTATATTCAGTGGCGCTGCAAGATACATATTTATCTAACGGGTACAGTAAATGAGTAAGAGGAAAATTACAGCTAAACACAAACACTGCAGAAATGTAAAAATAGCCCTTGTCCTTAAAGGGACAGTCAAGTATAAACTAAACTTTCATTATTCAGATAGGACTTTTAATTTTAATTGACTTTTCAATTTACTTTTATCATCAAATTTGCTTTTTTCTCTTGGTATTCTTAGTTTAAACTAAACATAGGTAGGCTCATATGCTAATTTCTAAGCCTTTGAGGGCTGCCTCTTATCACATGCTTTTTAAATCTCTTTTCAACACAAAGAGACAGAAAGTACACGTGGGCTATATAGATAACACTGTGTTCAGGCACAGAAAGTTATTTAAGATCTAGCACAATACAATGCTAAATTTAAGACAATAGATAATAAACAGTCACAGTCATGTGATCAGGGGGCTGGAAGAAGGTTCCTAGATACAAGGTAATCACAAAGGTAAAAAGTACATTAATATAACTGTGTTGGTTATGCAAAACTGGGGAATGAGTAATAAAGGGATTATCTATCTTTTAAAACAATAACAATTCTATGGTTGACTGTCCCTTTAAGGGTAAGAAAATTGAAAAATGGTCTGGTCATTAAGGGGTTAACTAATGTTTGTGAGTCAGGAGTACGGCAGTTTAGGGGTTAATATGTTTATTCTAGTGGCGGCGATGTTGGGAGCGGCAGATTAGGGGCTAATAATTTTATTATAGTGTTTGCGATGCAGGAGGGCCTCGGTTTAGGGGTTAATAGGTAGTTTATGGGTGTTAGTGTACTTTTTAGCACTTTAGATATGAGTTTTATGCTACGGCTTTGTAGTGTAAAACTCATAACTACTGACCTTAAAATGCGGTACGAATCTTGATGGGATAGGGTGTACCGCTCACTTTTTGGCCTCCCAGGACAAGCTCGTAATACCGGCGCTATGGAAGTCCCATAGAAAAAAGACAATACGCAATTTACGTAAGTTGATTCGCGGTAATGCCAAAAAAGTGTGCGGTGCCCCTAAATCTGCAAGACTCGTAATACCATTGGTAGTAAAAAAAGCAGCGTTATGAGGCTAAACGCTACTTTTTTACTCATAACGCAAGACTCGTAATCTAGCCGTAATACTTTTTTGAAATTCAGAGTAGGTGCTATTGCCTTGTTTTTTTATTATGTATTTGCCAATTATGCAATGCTACTGCAGTTAATGGTCCTTTATGGGTACTAATTGCTAAATGTACAAGAAGGGTGTCTATCATTTTTACATGAACACACACCACACACATGCATGCGCACCACACATGCACACACTCATATGCACACACACAATAACTGCAAAGTTGTGCTGGGATTGCAAGAATTAACAGTTTGTACAATATACATTTGAATTAGACTGCATTCAAAGGATCTACTGTCCAAAGAGTATAAGGTAGCAGAAGTAGGGACACTGCTAGCATGCTCCATAATACTGTCACAACAGGTTTAGATAGATATATACAAATGAACCACAAATGTAATGCACCACAGAATAACTAATGCTCACCAAATAAAATAAGACAGTAATTCAGTGAAAACGGCAATAGCATTGTAATAGAACAGTAGAACGGAACCTCTGAAGTGACAGTAATGTCAGAAAGAGGCAAATAAAAAATAACCTTAAAGGGACACTGTACCCAAAAATTTTCTTTCGTGATTCAGATTGAGCATGAAATTTTAAGCAACTTTCTAATTTACTCCTATTATCAAATTTTCTTCATTCTCTTGGTATCTTTATTTGAAATGCAAGAATGTAAGTTTAGATGCCGGCCCATTTTTGTGAACAACCTGGGTTGTCCTTGCTGATTGGTGGATAAATTCATCCACCAATAAAAAAGTGCTGTCCAGAGTACTGAAACCAAAAAAAGCTTAGATGCCTTATTTTTCAAATAATGATAGCAAGAGAACGAAGAAAAATTGATAATAGGAGTAAATTAGAAAGTTGCTTAAAATTGCATGCTCTTTCTGAATTACAAAAGAAAAAATTTGGGGTCAGTGTCCCTTTAAATAAAAATAAAAAAATTATATAGACCGATACGACCAGAAAGATCTCTTTTTTTTGTCTGCACCTGAGAAGCTGCTCTGCACGATCCGTGATAGCGTGCCCAGAAGCAGGAGGTGGGAAAAAAGTTAACTCCCGCAAAGCCAAAGTCTCCTCGGTCCCCACAGCCGTAGAGATTACCAGGAGCAGTGGAGCACAATAAGTAGAGACACCCTGAGTTAGGGGTAAGCGGCTTAAGATGTTGTCCACGACTGGATATATATATATGTAGAGATAATGATTGTACTCAGAGCTAAAAAGATCCAAGTATTATAAAAATGTCTTAAAATCAATCAATACTGATAACATTTAATATGACATTAAATAAAATTGGACAATGAATAAAATTATGACAATTAATAAAATTCCGACAATCAATAATGAGAAATATATATAAAAAAATATATACGATCTAAGCATATATTGGATGTTACTGGATAAAGGACTATAGGAAAAACTCTATAGTGGATATTTGATAAGAATGTTAAAATCTAAGTATATGTTCAGTTAATAGAAATGTTCAAAGGGTGTCCATACAATCCAGAAACAGTCCTAAGATCTGTTCAGGATAATTAAATGTCCAGAGTATTAGAGTGATGATCAAAAAAAATTTTTAAAAAACGAAGTCCATATGAATTTCAGCAAGGTGAAAAAATGTTCAAAAATAGTGTTCAAAGAGATATGTGTGTATCAAAAATGTGAAAAAAATTGAAAAAATTATTCCTCTGAATCAAAAATGAGAAAAAATATGGAAAAAATATATGTGCAAAAATGTGATATCACAAATGTGTACGTGAAAAAATGCCAGAATGCAGAGGGCAAAAGAAAAGTAATAATTGTGATGACTGTGAGGTGTACACCCGAAAAAACAGCCCCAAAGAATGTCTTTACAAATCTTCCTTAAAAATATCTTTAGTAAAAAGTCAAATGTGGTAATCCCAAAATAGATGTGATGTGTAATATCCCAAATGTATCCAAACAGTGATGTTGTTAGGTTTTCTAAGTGATGGTCCTTTTTCTCAAAGATTGGGTCAATGCTTTAGAGATGCCATCATGAACCTGCACAAAAAGTTGCAAAAACAAGTGCAAAAAGTCAGCTCCAGAGCACCCATATCCTTCGAATTTCCACGATCCTTTTCTCAAGAAACATAGAATGAAAATAGATATAATCCCATCCGGTGGAGCTAATTCCTTCACATTTGCAACAATGTATCCTCAACACGGTGACTTTAGAGTAAGTCAGGGAGTGTTGCAAAAAGGTAGAGAATTGGGATCACCCACGCGTGGGTAGAGTTTCAAAGAAGAAAAGGGGGCGGGGGGTTAGCCTAATTTTCATTCTATGTTTCTTGAGAAAAGGATCGTGGAAATCCGAAGGATATGGGTGCTCTGGAGCTGACTTTTGCACTTGTTTTTGCAACTTTTTGTGCAGGTTCATGATGGCATCTCTAAAGCATTGACCCAATCTTTGAGAAAAAGGACCATCACTTAGAAAACCTAACAACATCACTGTTTGGATACATTTGGGATATTACACATCACATCTATTTTGGGATTACCACATTTGACTTTTTACTAAAGATATTTTTAAGGAAGATTTGTAACGACATTCTTTGGGGCTGTTTTTTTGGGTGTACACCTCACAGTCATCACAATTATTACTTTTCTTTTGCCCTCTGCATTCTGGCATTTTTTCACGTACACATTTGTGATATCACATTTTTGCACATATATTTTTTCCATATTTTTTCTCATTTTTGATTCAGAGGAATAATTTTTTCAATTTTTTCACATTTTTGATACACACATATCTCTTTGAACACTATTTTTGAACATTTTTTCACCTTGCTGAAATTCATATGGACTTCGTTTTTTAAAAATTTTTTTTGATCATCACTCTAATACTCTGGACATTTAATTATCCTGAACAGATCTTAGGACTGTTTCTGGATTGTATGGACACCCTTTGAACATTTCTATTAACTGAACATATACTTAGATTTTAACATTCTTATCAAATATTCACTATAGAGTTTTTCCTATAGTCCTTTATCCAGTAACATCCAATATATGCTTAGATCGAATATATTTTTATATATATTTCTCATTATTGATTGTCGGAATTTTATTAATTGTCACAATTTTATTCATTGTCCAATTTTATTTAATGTCATATTAAATGTTATATTTTAATTCTTATCAGTATTGATTGATTTTAAGACATTTTTATAATACTTGGATCTTTTTAGCTCTGAGTACAATCATCTCTACATATATATATATCCAGTCGTGGACACCATCTTAAGCCGCTTACCCCTAACTCAGGGTGTTGCAGCGCTGTACCCTCTGGCATTTTATTTTATATCACTGATTCATTGGAATCTGGTTGGGAGATTCCGCCTTTTAGGTATAGCTTGTATGGTTATATTCAGTGGCGCTGCAAGATACATATTTATCTAACGGGTACAGTAAATGAGTAAGAGGAAAATTACAGCTAAACACAAACACTGCAGAAATGTAAAAATAGCCCTTGTCCTTAAAGGGACAGTCAAGTATAAACTAAACTTTCATTATTCAGATAGGACTTTTAATTTTAATTGACTTTTCAATTTACTTTTATCATCAAATTTGCTTTTTTCTCTTGGTATTCTTAGTTTAAACTAAACATAGGTAGGCTCATATGCTAATTTCTAAGCCTTTGAGGGCTGCCTCTTATCACATGCTTTTTAAATCTCTTTTCAACACAAAGAGACAGAAAGTACACGTGGGCTATATAGATAACACTGTGTTCAGGCACAGAAAGTTATTTAAGATCTAGCACAATACAATGCTAAATTTAAGACAATAGATAATAAACAGTCACAGTCATGTGATCAGGGGGCTGGAAGAAGGTTCCTAGATACAAGGTAATCACAAAGGTAAAAAGTACATTAATATAACTGTGTTGGTTATGCAAAACTGGGGAATGAGTAATAAAGGGATTATCTATCTTTTAAAACAATAACAATTCTATGGTTGACTGTCCCTTTAAGGGTAAGAAAATTGAAAAATGGTCTGGTCATTAAGGGGTTAACTAATGTTTGTGAGTCAGGAGTACGGCAGTTTAGGGGTTAATATGATTATTCTAGTGGCGGCGATGTTGGGAGCGGCAGATTAGGGGCTAATAATTTTATTATAGTGTTTGCGATGCAGGAGGGCCTCGGTTTAGGGGTTAATAGGTAGTTTATGGGTGTTAGTGTACTTTTTAGCACTTTAGATATGAGTTTTATGCTACGGCTTTGTAGTGTAAAACTCATAACTACTGACCTTAAAATGCGGTACGAATCTTGATGGGATAGGGTGTACCGCTCACTTTTTGGCCTCCCAGGACAAGCTCGTAATACCGGCGCTATGGAAGTCCCATAGAAAAAAGACAATACGCAATTTACGTAAGTTGATTCGCGGTAATGCCAAAAAAGTGTGCGGTGCCCCTAAATCTGCAAGACTCGTAATACCATTGGTAGTAAAAAAAGCAGCGTTATGAGGCTAAACGCTACTTTTTTACTCATAACGCAAGACTCGTAATCTAGCCGTAATACTTTTTTGAAATTCAGAGTAGGTGCTATTGCCTTGTTTTTTTATTATGTATTTGCCAATTATGCAATGCTACTGCAGTTAATGGTCCTTTATGGGTACTAATTGCTAAATGTACAAGAAGGGTGTCTATCATTTTTACATGAACACACACCACACACATGCATGCGCACCACACATGCACACACTCATATGCACACACACAATAACTGCAAAGTTGTGCTGGGATTGCAAGAATTAACAGTTTGTACAATATACATTTGAATTAGACTGCATTCAAAGGATCTACTGTCCAAAGAGTATAAGGTAGCAGAAGTAGGGACACTGCTAGCATGCTCCATAATACTGTCACAACAGGTTTAGATAGATATATACAAATGAACCACAAATGTAATGCACCACAGAATAACTAATGCTCACCAAATAAAATAAGACAGTAATTCAGTGAAAACGGCAATAGCATTGTAATAGAACAGTAGAACGGAACCTCTGAAGTGACAGTAATGTCAGAAAGAGGCAAATAAAAAATAACCTTAAAGGGACACTGTACCCAAAAATTTTCTTTCGTGATTCAGATTGAGCATGAAATTTTAAGCAACTTTCTAATTTACTCCTATTATCAAATTTTCTTCATTCTCTTGGTATCTTTATTTGAAATGCAAGAATGTAAGTTTAGATGCCGGCCCATTTTTGTGAACAACCTGGGTTGTCCTTGCTGATTGGTGGATAAATTCATCCACCAATAAAAAAGTGCTGTCCAGAGTACTGAAACCAAAAAAAGCTTAGATGCCTTATTTTTCAAATAATGATAGCAAGAGAACGAAGAAAAATTGATAATAGGAGTAAATTAGAAAGTTGCTTAAAATTGCATGCTCTTTCTGAATTACAAAAGAAAAAATTTGGGGTCAGTGTCCCTTTAAATAAAAATAAAAAAATTATATAGACCGATACGACCAGAAAGATCTCTTTTTTTTGTCTGCACCTGAGAAGCTGCTCTGCACGATCCGTGATAGCGTGCCCAGAAGCAGGAGGTGGGAAAAAAGTTAACTCCCGCAAAGCCAAAGTCTCCTCGGTCCCCACAGCCGTAGAGATTACCAGGAGCAGTGGAGCACAATAAGTAGAGACTCTGACATGTGTTTGTTCTCTCCAAGTGCTAAGGCCTTTGTTCACTCAGTCTCAGGGAGGCTAGGGAGCAACAGGAAAGAATCCATTGACAGTTCCAACTGCTATCCTGTGCTGAGCCACATCACTGCACTGCTGTGTCAAATCGCAGAGCGGTCACATGTAAATCTCTTTTTTTTTTTGGGTGGTCACCGCTTCAGTGTTGCTCCTTATAAAGCCCAGTATTGTCAAAAACCTTTGAATATGGGCTTCATTAGATGCAGCACTGAAGCGGCGGCCGCCAAGAAAGTGAGAAACACGTGACCACTTGCGATGTGACACAGCAGTGATGTGGCCCCACACAGGGTGCTTCTGCCAGCCAGGAGCCTTGGTTAACCTTATGATTGCTGCACGGCACATGCAAGTGGGAGCCTGAGGGGTAGGGACGGGTGGCTAGTATTTCTGGAAGGGGAAGGTTATATTCTTTTTGTGCAGTGGTGCCTGTGCAGGGCGGCCGCGGGGCTAAGATGACTGGCCCTGGCCCACCGAGCATTTGCCCGGTATGCCCGACGCTCAGTCCGGGCCTGATACACACACACACATATACATATATATATACAAACACACACACACACACATATGTATACATAAACATCTGCGCATACATCCGTAGTGTGTCCACTACTATCAAGTATATATCTATCCACTTGTGACTGCAGCATTACCAGCACCTCTATGTTATTAAAAACCATTTACATAGACCCATAGAACTCCCCACTGCCCCCTGACATGTTTTGCTGTTACTGGCTTTTTCAAAAGGGTACTCCTTAAGTTTACATACAGTCCAGTACTGATAATTTGTGACACGCATATTTACATATCAGGGACCGAATGGATTACGACACTAAAAGTGTATATGTGTGGAATAGATTGGATAGATCAAATACTAGACAAGCTCAGAATAGGGGTCAATCAAGGAGTAGAAACAGGAGAAATAATAGGAATGCCAGGTCATCAAGCAATAGCAAAACTGCATCCCCTAGCTTAGAGAATAAAGGCTTTTGTGGGGAAACTAGCAATGCAGGTTCAAGATCTGGGCCTATTGTGTCACAATCCACCCAGGGTGGTATACTTAAGATTAATGCCAATCGTAATGTGAATTTATATATATATATATATATATATATATATATATATATATATATATATATATATATATATACACACACACATATGTATACATAAACATCCGTGCATACATCCGTAGCGTGTCCACAACTATCAAGTATATATCTATCCACTTGTGACTGCAGCGTTACCAGCACCTCTATGTTATTAAAAAAACATTTACATAGACCCATAGAACTCCCCACTGCCCCCTGACATGTTTCGCCATTACCGGCTTTTTCAAAAGGGTACTCCTTAAGTGTACACACAGTCCAGTACTGATAATTTGTGACACGCACATACCTGTATATATACATATATATATATATTTACATATCAGGGACTGAATGGATTATGACACTAAAAGTGTATATGTGTGGAATAGATCAAAAAGATCAAATGCAAGTTCAGAATAGGGGCGATCAAGGAGTAGAAAAAAGACAAATAATAGGAATGCCAGGTCATCAAGCAATAGCAAAACTGCATCCCCTAGCTTAGAGAATAAAGGCTTTTGTGGGGAAACTACCAATGCAGGTTCGAGCACTGGGCCTAGTGTGTCACAATCCACCCAGGGTGGTATATTTAAGATTAATGCCAATCGTAATGTGAATTTTCAACCCTTAGATACACAGATATCTGCACCAATAGATGAACAAGTGGTCAGACCAAAGGTAGCAACACAGCAAACAAATATTGTAAATAAGGGGTCTAAATATGTCAGCAGTAGCAACAAGACACAACATCATGCAGTTAGTCAGGATAAGAAAGACTTTGAACAGGTTTTTCAGGTGGCTTCAGAAAAGACAGGTATAGGACACGACATGAAGGACAGGTATCCATTGAGAGGGAACAGGGGCAACTCCAAGTTTCAATGAATAATGTCATTAATTTGTCATCGAAAGAACTAACAGAGGTACACATAAAACTGCTTAGTATGGGTCTTTATTTTGCACTATCTAGTAGATTCAATTTCTTTGAGACAATGTTGGATCTTAATAAATTAATACGCTTATTAACTTTACAGAAGTTTTTCTCTGGTGGTACTTCAGATGTAGAAACAGAGAGATTTGACAAAATACTCATTAAGACTGACAATACACTTAGTATGATCAACTTTAAGGAAACTTGTGACCTGGTTACCATAACCACACTTATAGCTGATACCACATACGATCAAGAACCACCCTCTGTAAATGAGTTTAGTGGCTTTAAACAAGCCTCAGATTTTTACCCCATACACCATAGGGGTACAGTATTAGAAACCTTTTACAGAAGGGTCGAACAAGATCTTGCAACCTTAAATTCAAAACCAGATAAATTTGACAATCTCACTCGTAAAGAAAGGAAAGCATTCAATGAGCTCAAATAAATGAGTGACATTGTAATACGTCCTAGATAGAGTGGAATACATAAAGGAAGCTTCTCAACAACTGCAGGATACAGCAAATTATGTCACCCTATCGGGGGATCCCACCAAAGTTTATCAGGGTATTTTGAAGACCCTTTTGGATGATGGATTGGAAGATGGGCACATAAATTTGTCCACAAGGGATTATTTATATGTTGAACATCCAGTGGTTCCCATCTTCCAAAAGTGCACAAGAATGTCACCAATGTTAAGGGTCGTCTCATAGTGAGTGGGATTGGCTCCCTCTCTGAGCATCTCCCAGAGTGGATAGATGCCATCTTAAATCCCATAGTGATTAAACTTCAAAGCTATCTAAAGGACACCAAGCATGTTCTGAATCTTTTGAGTGAACAAAATTGGGTGGTGGGTCGCTACAGGTGGTTGACAATTCATGTAGCGGCCCTGTACTCATCAATACCACATGAGGAAGGGCTAAAGGCCATTCAATTCTTTTTGGAAAACTATACAGTTTTCACAGAAGAATTAAGACACTTTGTAATAAGAGCTATCAGGTATCTTTTGAAACATAATTATTTCAAATTCGAAGGACAGTTTTATCTCCAGAGATGTGAGATAGCGATGGGGGCCAAATTTGCCCCATCATATGCCAACCTTTTTATGGGATGGTGGGAGCTGTCCCACATCTTTGGAGATTCTAACATTTACCAGGAGCACATTATATTTTACAGAAGATACATTGATGATCTGCTACTTATTTGGCAAGGATCAGTGGGAGACCTGGAGATGTTTTTGTGTCTTTTGAATGATAACAATGTGGGTTCGAAATTTACTTTTGAACAGCATGATAAGAACATTTGCTTCCTTGATTTGGTTTTGACGGGTAGCAGTGATGG
The DNA here is from genome assembly GCF_027579735.1 of Bombina bombina. Taxonomy (NCBI): domain Eukaryota; kingdom Metazoa; phylum Chordata; class Amphibia; order Anura; family Bombinatoridae; genus Bombina; species Bombina bombina. Next base: position 87,024 of record NW_026510855.1, on the reverse strand, counting down.
TCATGTCATCAGTGATACCTATCGGAAACCAATTTGCAAAGAATACGCTTCTGCATGCCAAGAGCTGCCATCTTCCACATGTGCCATTTGCGGTGGCCAAAGGCCAATTTATAAGATTGAAGAGAAATTGCACAGAGGATGGAGCCTATATTGTGCAAAGAAGGGATTGGATGAGAAGATTTAGGGAGAGAGGATACAAGGAGTCAGTACTAGACAGAGGCTAGAAACAAGATACTAAGATTGACAGACAGACTTTACTCAGAGATAAGACTGTGGAACATAACGGTCAGAGTATCAAGAAAAATGGGGTATATTTTGTAACTAATTTTAGTTCTCAGTATCAGGAAGTCTGTAAAATTGTCAAAAAGCATTTTAAACTCTTATCCGCTGACGATGAACTAATCAAATGTGTTGACAGCGGGCTACAGTGCTCTTATAGAAAGAGTAAAATTTTGGGCATTTTCTGTCCCCCTCTTGTTTGACAAAACCAACTGGTTCAACACAGAGCTCATGGCTCCAACATAAAGGGATGTTCAAATGTGGTAAGAGAAGGTGCAGACCATGTGAATATGGAAAAGAGAGGATATAAGATGAACAAAGCAAAATCCCATGGGGGGCGGAGCCAGCAGCGCTCCAAGATGGAGGTATCAGAGTTGAGCTCCGTGTAGGGATTTAGCAAAAAAAGAGTGGTAATTGCCATGCAACCTAAATTTAAACATCTATATCCCTCAGAGCCAACTTGGGGATGTTGTTTCTGTCAGGAGAGGGGCTGTAAATACATTGGAGAGGCTGTATGGAATGAGGAGAGGGAGCAGGGCTGATGCGGCGCTTATACTGACCTGCGCCATCTTGCACTTGCATGTGGCTCTCGCAGTATGGCCTACTACAGCAGACTAACGCTACAAACAACCCCTAGCTGATCATAAGGCACTTCAGCAGGCAGACGAGGTCTGATCGAGGATCGGATGATACACACTTTGATCCTGTGTATTGACCTATTACGGTGCCAACAGAGGGAAAAAGTGAGTACTTTTCAGGAGGCCCATAGTCCAACAGTACTAAGATATGGACACGCAAATACTCATTGCTACGACATGGTTAATTTGCCGGATTACCTGCAAAGCCACTCTTGGAGGTCTGCACCCTCAGACATCAGTGCTGGAATAACTTTTGGCTGCAAGGAAGGTGGCGGCCAGAGTGCTAAGCAGCACCTACTCAGTGGCGGAAAGTGAAGTACATGCAGGAGCCAGATCAGGTCACCAGACCAACTGCCGGAAAATCGCAACGCAGTAATTACCCTTACATGCTCTGGAACCGCAGTATATAAACCGGACAGAGTAAGCCCAGAGAGAACATCGCTCCTTAAAAGGTACCGTTCGAGTGCGCATAAGGGGCAAACTAATTGCTCACTAACAATCGGCTAAAGGGATAACTGGGACCAAGATGGCTGCTTTTACCCTGGGTGTGATCTTCAGGATTCGGCCTTCAATACAAGCTAACGGCCGGTCGCCCTGTTGCTCAGTTGGGGTGCAGAATGTAGATGTGGAGCCATGTGTTTGTGAGGAGCACGCGCTGATAATGTGGAAGATATTCCACAGGGTCAGCATGACAAGGCAGGTTCATCTGTGCTGGTTCCTAGTAGGACACTCCTCTCTATACATCAAAGTACTAAATAAGAGGCCAGCAACTCCGCTCAGTTTTTTTTTTTTTTATATATTTATTTTGAATCCAGAGCAGTGTACAATCAAATAAATCAAACCTTTTATGCCTCGCAGGGCAAGATAAGGCGCATTGTAAAGCAAAAAAACATAACAAAATACAGGATAAGTATACTTTATCATAGTTGATTAATCAAATCAATGAGGGCAATATTTGTACACATGAGCTGGGTTTTTTTCTATTTTCCTTACATCAAAAGACAGAAAACAACAAAAACAAAAACACAAAACAAGAACAAAAAACTGAGAGAAAAAAAAAAAAAAAAAAAAAAAAAAAAACCCCCAACAACCTCCGGGCCCGCAAGGCTCCCTCTTAGGGAAGATAGGTCATAAAGGAAGATAGGTCATAAAGGGAGATAGGTCATGACTTTATGGTATATCTCTGAAATTCCTCATCCATGAACCTGGGAATACTTGAAGCAGAACTAACTCAGCGAAACTAATGGAAGATACAAATGGAGACAAGATCAAATGTTGGATTTGCAATGAATAAGTTTTAATGATTGGTGCCCAATCTGTCAAGAATATCTTAATTTTTTTCTCTGTGGCTTGAGATAGATGAAAAGATTCGTATATAATTTGAGATTGGATCCCTTTAAGAATTATCCCTAAACTAGGGGGCTTCTTAGCAATCCAGGACTTAAAAATGTTATATCTAACAATTAGTATAATAATATTCAAGATCCGAGTTTTAGAATCTATTATGGGATCCCTTATCAAACATATAACCTCTTGCAGAGATAGCAAATAATCCCCATTATAGAGCCTATTAAACCAGTACTGGACTTTCTGCCATACTTGTTTTATTTTAGGGCATCTCCATATCATATGAACAATATCTGCGACACTATAAAAGCATCGCGGGCAATCCGCCTTCTTGAGAGGGTAGAATTTCGCTAGCCTGGCTGGGGGTAGATAAAATTTATTGATTAATTTGATGTGAGATTCTTTCCAGTTTACCGCTATAGGGTACTTAGCTACCAATTTACAACTACCTGTAATCATCTCTTGATCAATTGTGGGGATAGAATTAATCCATGAATTAACCCGTTTATCACTCAGCAAAGTGCCCTGTCTAGCAAGCATTATGTCATAAATTAATGAGATTGACGTATCACCAGCTATAAATTTTTGAATAAAGATTTTGACCTCGGACCACTCAACCCTAATTGAAGAATACCATCTTTGAGAGGTGATATAATGGCGGACCTGAAAATAGGCAAATCGGTTCCCTCTACCTAATGAATAATTTGAAACGATAGTTTCCCATGGGAGAATCTGACTTTGATCGTCCAATAACTGGACAATATCCTTCAGTCCTCTATCCTGCCATTCCAGAAATACTTTTTGATCTGTTCCTGGCAAAAAGCACGGGTTAGCTCTTATAGGTAAGAATTCAGAAAAAAAGGGATTCAGTGCCAAAATGGCACAAAACTTCTGCCATGCACTTATCGGGTTTTTAAAAGATTGTAATAAAGAGACTTCTCGTGGCAGTTCTTTTAGTGGACAATGTAAGAGAGCCTTCAAAGACCAAGGGTGGATCAATCTGGATTCCGGTTCGAATGCAGTAACCCTATTTGTTTGAGCTAACCAATCTATAGCTATTTTAGCCAGGGTTGCAATATTATAATATCTGATGTTCGGGAAGGCTAACCCTGCATTATCAAATTTTTGAGACAGTTTTTCCAATGATATACGTGGTTTTTTGGCTTTCCAAATAAATTTGGAAAGCCACGAATTCAATCTATTTAAGTCTTTATTTGTAAGGATTAATGGTAGATTTTGCAAAGGATATAGGATCCGCGGAAAAATTATAGTTTTGATCAAGTTAATAGAAGCAGAAATAGATAAAGGGAGAGCCCTCCATAACTCAAGATCTTCTTTGATCTTCCGGAGAAGTGGATCAATATTGGCGGAGTACCAGTATTTGGGATTTTTATGAATCTCCAAACCCAAGTATTTTATAGCAGACACTGTGCGAAACATTGGATTAGTTTGTCGATTCGCCTCCTTGCCTAGCCACATGAACTCACTTTTATCCAAATTAGACTTATATCCCGCGAAGGAGCTGAACTCCTCCAGTATGTTTACAACCTTGGGAATTGTGTCTCTGGTGTTCTGTAAACATATTAAAATGTCGTCCGCATAAAGTAGCACTTTTAAGCTTGGGTCTAAATCTGGTATACCCGGCAAGCTATCTCTCAGTCTGATTGCCAGCGGCTCCAGAGCAATGTTGAACAAAAGGGGCGAGAGAGGACAACCCTGTCTCGTCCCTCTTTCCAATATTATCCTAGGGGAGAGCATCCGATTGACCAGTAAGTAAGATTCTGGTTTCCAGTGGATTTTCTGAATGAAGTATAAGAACTTGTCTGCAAAGCCGAATTTCTCTAAGGTTTTAAATAGATGGGTCCAGGCTATACTATCAAAAGCCTTTACTGCGTCTAAAGTAAGGACTGCCTTATCATTTAATCTATTTCTGCCTTTAGACTGATCACAGTTCCAGCTAGAATCAACCAAGGTAATTAATCTCCTAATATTTTTGGTAGAATTTCGTTCGGACATAAATCCGACCTGATCGGGATGTATAAGTTTATCCAAACACCCTGTAAGTCTAGCGGCAACAATGGACATTAAGATCTTATAATCCGCGTTAAGAACGGAAATTGGCCTATAAGAGGCTGGATCTTCTGGGTTCTTCCCTTTTTTCAAAATTAATGATATATTTGCCGCTGTAAACCGGGCAGAAATTGGTTGATTTGAAATATAATAACAGTTAAACAGTTTCTCTAAGACTGGAGTTACTTCAGCCACTAGACATCTGTAGTACTCCGCAGGAAACCCGTCAGGGCCTGCGGCTTTATTCAATTTCGATGTACTAATAGCTTTTACTATTTCTTCAGAAGTAATTGGGGCATTCAAAGATTCTAAGTCTTCTTGCTGGAGCTGGGGGAGGATGACCTTGTCCCAAAAATTAGTTTGAATAATGGAGTTACTTTCTTGTTTAGCATATAATCGTGTGTAGTACTTAAAAAAAACTTCGCATATCTCTTCTGTGTTAGTGTATCTTTTGTCGTTTTCCCTGATATAAGGAATCAAATTCTTCTTTTTCCTTATTTTAACTAATCTAGCTAAATTTTTAGCAGAACTACCATGAGGGCTTCTAAAATATAAATTAGTTTTCGTCTCGTCTTCTAGAAGTTTTTGCGTAACAGATATATCCCTTTCCTTTCTTAACGCTGTATAATTATCCCAATTCTTGGTCGATCGATTTCCGTGGTATTTTTTATAGGCATTTTGGACCTGCTTAGTGATTAGTAAATCTCGAGCACGTTGCTTCTTGTTTTTGATGTCTAGAAATGACATAATTTCCCCCCGTAATACCGCTTTTGAAGCCTCCCAAAAGGTTTCAATCTTGTGCAAATAAGAGATATTGCGAGTACTATAGTCCTTCCAAGCCTGTTTTAACCAATGAGTATATCTAGGATTATTATAGAGATAACATGGATAGAAAAAAGCCCTAGGCATTTTATTTTTATTATTATCATGGGATTTCAAAGTTAAAGATATAATTGAGTGGTCCGAGGTCACAATCTCACCAATTCCAGCCTCCAATTTACAGATTGAAAGTGATTCAGAGATTAAAAAAAAATCTATCCTGGCAAATGTCCTATGTGCCTTAGATTCACATGTAAAACTTATTAAGTCCGGGTTGAGAGATCGCCAAATATCAGTAAGGTGTAATTTATAACAGAATTTGGTGAAGTATTTAGAGCTTCTCCTATTCTCCGGAAAATTTTTCCCTGAGAATCTATCAATTTCCGGACAGATAACCAAGTTAAAATCTCCGGCTATTATAAGGTTCTCCTTTATAAAAGGGAATAATTTAAGTTTAACACTCTCCCAGAAGTCTCTGCGAAATTTATTCGGGCCGTAGACATTACAGAGCACATATTTAGTTTTATCAATAATAATTTGAATTAGTATAAGCCTTGCAGCTGTATCTGTCTCCACCTGTATAACCTTATATTCCAGAGCTTTATTAATCAAAATGGCTACTCCACATTTTCTCCTGCTTGAAGAAGAAGCAAATACCTCTCCCACCCATTGTATCTTAAGTTTGGCAACTTCCTGCTCCGTGAGGTGAGTCTCCTGAATAAAAGCAATATCTGGTTTTTGTTTAGCCAATAATTTAATAATCAACTTGCGTTTCATAGGAGAGACAATCCCCCCTACATTCCATGATAAAAATTTAATATCCATTACCGAGCCTTAACTGCTCAACAGATAGAGATTCCCCCTGCGGGCCCGAAGGGGAAGAAAGAACAGAAGAAAAAGGGAGGGAGAGGAAAGAAAAAAAAAAAAAAAAAAAAAAAAAAAAAAACCCACGTCTAAAAATAAAAATCAAAAAAGCCTGATTTTTTTTCAATAATACATTCAAAAAAAGAAGATTGAGAACTTTAACCCCTAATAAACTCTCCATTTATAGGGGACCAGGTAACAGTATGAAATAAGTAAGTAATATGTTATTGTTCATTTAAAAATTTTTTAATCTCTCCTTTCTCTCGAAAGATTTTCCTTGCACCATCCTGTTCAACAATTATACTGGCTGGATATACCATCCATGCATTAAAGCCTTTATCAATGAGTTGCGAGCAGAATGGTGCCATTATCTTTCTTTTTAGAGAGGTTTCTGCCGAGTAATCTTGAAATAATAGAATTTTGTTATTTCCAAATATAAGTGGTTCAGATCTTTTTTTAAATAATCTAAGGATTTCAACTTTGTCTTGATAGTTCAAGATTCTGAAAATACACATTCTATTAGAACGAGATCCCTCAAGCTGGGATTTTTTTATGCCTGTTCTATGGGCTCTTTCTATAATAATAGGAAGCCTCTGTTGTGGAATACCTAGAGCCTGAGGCAGCGTAAAAGATGTAAACTGATATAAATCTTGAAATTCTGGAATCTCAGGTAAGCCAATGATTCGAATATTATTTCGTCTGGAACGATCTTCCAGGTCGTCCAGACGCGATTGTAAATTAGCAATTTTAGAGCTCTGTTTGGATATAGTATCGGTTTGGCCACTAGCTTGATCTTCTAGCTCAGACACTCTGTTCTCCATCTCTAACATTCTATTAGAAAATTGTTTCACTTCAGAGGATAGATTAGAAATATCTGATGAAATTGTACCTAACTCGGCCTTTATTATTTCAAATTGTGGAGAGAATAAGTCAGTTAAATGAGAGATTAACATCTGCGTATCATTTATGTTAGAAAGAGTCTCACTTGAGCTATTTAGACTCGGGTCGCCCTGTCTAGTTTTTTTATCTTTGACTTTGGGCGGCATCCTAGGCGAAGATGCTTTAACTTGGGTTACAAATTTTTCCATAAAAGAATAGAGAGAGGGGAAGGGGGGAGAAGGGAAGAAAAGGGAGAAAAAAAACAGTGAGAAAGTGAAAATGAACTACTTTGTATTGTGAAGAGTGAGGATATCGTAGGGGAGAAAGAGAAAAAAAAAAAAAAAAAAAAAAAAAAAAGAAAAAAGGAAGTGAAAGTGTGAAAGTGAAAATAAACTTCTTTATATTGTGAAAAGTGGGGATATTGTGAGAGAGGAGAAAAAAAAAAAAAAAAAAAAAAAAAGGAAGTGAGAATGTGAAAGTGAAAAATGAACTACTTTATATTGTGAGATGTGAAGATGTCGTGGGGAGAAATAAAAAAAAAAAAAAAAAAAAGAGGGTAAGAAAGTGAAAGTGGACTACTATACTTACACTATAGTGGGGATATCGTGAAAGGAAAAAAAAAAAAAAAAAAAAAAAAAAAAAAGAAAAAGACCAGAGGGGAGATGAGTTACCAGCAAAGGTGAAGGTGGGTAAGTGAGGGAAAAAGAAAGCTAGCTGCAGCTTTCGTGGACTTGAATAAATGCAATTAGTGATTATAAGGTATGTGATATTTCCCGACAGGGCACAACAATTCGTGTATGAAAAAATTTTTTCATTTCCTTCCCCTCCCTCCCCCCTCTTCTCAGTGTGTATATGTGCATGTATATGGATGTATACCTAGGTATATGAGTGTGGTTGAAAAAAAAAAAAAAAAAAAAGTGTACAAATACTTAGATACTTAATTTAAACAGTTGTATAGTAGATTTTGATAGAGAACCATACAAGAGATTTCAGTGTTGGGGTATATCGTCAGCCCCAATCCAAATACTTTCTTTAAACAAGGAAGATCCCAAAAAAAAAAAAAAAGCACAAACCACCATAAACGTCCCTTTAAAGAATTAATTCCTCAAAAAGACCTTCTACAACAATAAATCTTTAGAATTCCAAGCAGTTAAGGTTGCCTTGATATTTTGACAAAGAGACATTGTAAGAAACTAATCTAAATAAAGTGATCTTTATATGGGTATAGAGAACTGTCTTTTCTTGACAAATGTCCTGGTAGTCTCTTGGCAACTTAAAACCAGAGATATCCGCGTAGCCTCCCTTCACATTTGGATAGCGATACAGAATGATAAGGAACACAGACACAACAGTACCTTGCCTTCACCGGTCGCTTCGAAAGCGGTTACCGCTGCAGTGGGAGAAAAAAAAAACCCAACAAGGGCCTGGCTGGTCGGCTTCCAATTCCTTCCACAGCTACCAAGGAGGGGGAATCCCCCTTGCTTGCTTCTTCTCTTATTCCCTTCAGACCAGATTGTGTCCGTAGCAATCGGGGTAGCCGTTCTCCTATCGACCCAAACAGGCTCCTGTAATGCTCCTCAAATCTGCACAACTCTTATGCTTGTTCCGTCCGCTCTCCGGAGCGAGGATACCCAGCCTTTACACACCTCTACTTTCTTATTGGATAAGAGGAGGGGGGCTCGACCTGGATACTGATGCCGGACTGGCCCGCAAACTTCAGCTGCTGTGGATCTATTTATCGGGTGCCGGGTGCTGTGATCCTGTGTAGTCCTGGGATATTTCTGGCCATACGAATTGCCCTAGGAGGCACATCTACCCCTCAACGGGCATACTCCTTCCTCTTAGCCAATCTTCATCCCGGGAATCCGGGCTGCTCCTCGCGCACCGTAGCGCCACCAAGCACCTGTACAGCCTACCGGCTATCTGTTACTGCCGCCTGGATCTCTACTTTGTAAGGGTAAGTAGCAAGTCCAAGTATAGGTAATGAAAGCGTTCTTAGCAGGGTAGAGAAATTGTGGCTCTGACCATGAGCCGAAGATAAGGTCAGTGGAGGATTTTTTCCTGCCGGGGCCTGTTCGAATCTGCCCTGCTCCCTAGGGTGCTAGACTGCACCAACAGCGGGAGATTGGCCACTTGGAGGAGATGAATAAGGCTGTCTGTGTATCGTGCTCAAGACACCACGCCGAGTTCAGCGTGCTACAACAAACAGCACCTCCCACCGGAAAAGCCTCCTCAAGAACTCACAGTCAACTCCGCTCAGTTTTATACCGGATGATGATGGTGTAACTGGGCTTTACAACCTAGAGATTCTGGGACTGTTACAAGATATAACAGCTCTTTTTGAACCTTGGGAGATGTTTGAAGTTCTGATTGATCAATGATTACATTCCCTAAACTCTCCAAGTCCCAATATCCTCCCTCAGACCTCGTGCAGACACGGAGTGGGATGATGTTGTGGTCAAAAGAGTGTGATGTGATTTACTCATAACAAAGCTAGTTATGCTACACTGCCTACATAACCATATCTCTGTAGGTTTATGATGTTCACTGTTTTATATTTTTAGCAGATTAACCCTTCTTAATATCAATAGATAATCATTAGCTTTTCATCTTCTTTATTTTATACCAATAACATTTTCTACTTCAGGGGTTGTTTAAATATTCCTGTTTATTTTGTAACTTTTAGTCTTTTTAGCACTATGTTTATACATAGCATACAGAGCTGTAATATAAATGGGTTATGGCTTTGTTGTATGCTGCTAATTTATACGTATGGGGTATGAGGGACCTTTAGGGTTTCACATATTTTAAGTACTGCTCGAGCTGGGGACTGTGTCTGTTTGGCACTGCGTATGCTAGGCATTGTTTGTGCTGGGTGCTGTGTGTGCTAGGTGCGGTGTGTGCTAGGTGCTGTGTGTGCTAGGTACTACATGTTCTGTACAATGTGTGTTACACATTCTCTTTAATGGTAACTACATCTAGGATGTTTCTTCTATATAACTACATATTTTAGCCCATTATACAAATATTTGCTCTTCCCATACCCTTTCTAAACCTAAATGAGCGAAACTTATTGCTGATTCCCCTAGAAAAGCACTGGTCTATATATTTCAACTTGTCAGCTATAACTCATTAAATTAACTATGGCCCTCTAGTTCACTACGCCCAATATAACCATTTTTTTACTTATTTATGCTTTCACTTTACATTCAAAAGTATTAATGCAGTTTGCACTTTAAGATCTAAGTACAGTGTGTGCTGGGAACTGGGTGTTCTGGGTACTGTGTGTGCTGGGCATCGTGTGTGTGGGGTAGCATGTGTGCTAGGTTCACTGTGTGCTAGGTACTGCGTGTGCTAGGCAAGGCGGGTGCCGGGTACGGCGTGTGCTAGGTACGGTGTGAGCAAGATACAGTGGGTGCTAGGTACAATGTGTGCTAGGTACAGTATGTGCTAGGTATAATGTGTACTGGGTACAGTGTGTGCTGGGTACAGTGTGTGCTGGGTGCCGTGTATGCGGGGTGCCGTGTGTGCTGGGTACTACGTGTGCAGTGTGTGCTGGGTATTGTGTGTACTAGGTATAATGTGTGCTAGGTACAATGTGTGCTAGGTATAGTGTGTGCTGGGTACTATGTGTGCAATGTGTGTTGGGTACTGTGAGTGTTAGGTACAATGTGTGCTAGGTTCAATGTGTGCTAAGTACTGCGTGTGCTAGGCAAGGTGGGTGCCGGGTACGGTGTGTGCTAGGTACAGTGTGAGCTAGGTACAGTGTGAGCTAGGTACAGTGTGAGCTAGGTACAGTGGGTGCTAGGTACTCTGTGTGCTAGGTACTCTGTGTGCTAGGTACTCTGTGTGCTAGGTACAATGTGTGTTAGGTTCAATGTGTGCTAGGTTCAATGTGTGCTAGGTACTGCATGTGCCAGGCAAAGGGGGTGCCGGGTACGGCATGTGCTATGTACAGTGTGAGCTAGGTACAGCAGGTACCAGGTACTGTGTGCTAGGTACAATGTGTGCTAGGTACAATATGTGCTAGGTACAGTGTGTGTTAGGTTCAATGTGTACTAGGTTCAATGTGTGCTAGGTACTGCATGTGCCAGACAAGGGAGGTGCCGGGTACGCCGCGTGTTAGGTACAGTGTGAGCTAGGTACAGCGGGTACTAGGTTTTATGTGTGCTAGCTACAATGTGTGCTAGGTACAATGTGTGCTGGGTACAATGTGTGCTGGTAATGTGTGCTGGGTACGGTGTGTGCTGGGTACGGTGTGTGCTGGGTACGGTGTGTGCTGGGTACAATGTGTGCTGGGTACAGTGCGTGCTAGGTACAATGCGTGCTAGGTACAATGCGTGCTAGGTACAATGTGTGCTAGGTGCAGTGTGCGTTAGATACAATGAGTGCTGGCTACAATGAGTGCTAGGTTCACTGTGTGCTAGGTACTGCGTGTGCTAGACAAGGTGGGTGCTGGGTACGGCGTGTGCTAGGTACAGTGTGAGCTAGGTACAGTAGGTTCTAGGTACTATGCATGCTAGGTACAATGTGTACTAGGTACAATGTATGCTGGGTACAATGTGTGTTAAGTACAGTGTGTGCTAGGTATATTGTGTGCTGGGAACTGTGTGCGCTGGGTATGGTTTATGCTAAATACAATGAGTGAAGTACAGCGAATGTGTGCTGGGTACGGCATGTGCTAGGTGTAATGAGGGCTAGGTGCAGTGGGTGTTAGGCACAATGAGTGCTGGGTAAAGTATGTACTAGATACAAGTATCACCTCCCCCCCCCCCTTATTTCTAGAGCCCACACTAGGGTTCCATCTTGGTGAATTATTTTCACCACAAATCCCTGCAATTTACTTATGATATATCAATGTTTGAACAGCTATTGCAACCGGACCTGCGTGTCCGATCCTTTTGTTTGTGTATGTTTGAACAGGGGTCCTGCGTGTCCCCAAGTGTTACCCTTCATTCTAAAACCGAATAAAAATTAATTAAAAAAAAAAAAAAAAAATCCCATAGGGGGCGCTTCCCTACTCATAATCCTACAACCAAAAGAATCAATACAAGCAACAAAATATATACCCTAAACCCATAAAATGTACACAATAAAAAATTTATCAGGTTAACATAATAAAAAATAAAAATAATAAAAAATGATGATAAATTATGGAGAAAATGAGAAGTCCTTGAAATAAGGAATGAGAATAAGTCCTTGCAATCCAACAAGCTGGCAGCACTCTGTCAAAGGAATGGTCAGTCCCTGGAGATAGTTGATCTGAAAAAAGATAGAACACAGAGGCGCCAATATGGCCTAGTAACGTCTGTATAAAGGGTTATTAAGTATGGTACAAGATGGTACTCACAAAGGAGAAGCACCCAATGGTGCAGATGGAACAAACTGGATTAATAGCAGTGGCCCAGCTCATTGCGTGCCAGCATTCGAGCACTTGATCAAATAGTCAGCAGGCAAAGCGTTTGTACCTGTCAGTGATAAAAAATAGCTACCATAGCCTAGTACAGTGGGGATAGGCAATGAAATAACACTTAGGGATTGCACTTACAAGATGTAGCGCACCTCCAGGTGCAGTAAAGGCAAGCTGGGACCTCTCAGTCACCCAGTAGACTGTGCTTAGGCGTTTGACAGGATCCTCTCAGCACCAAACAAAATGAGGGCCTAGATAAATCCCAGAAGACAGCAAGTGTATCATAAAAGCATATCATTTTATTTAAAAACAAAGCAACGCATTTCTCAGCCCTTCAAAGGCTGTTTCCTCAGGCTATACAATGATAATAATAATAAAAAACGGATACACTTGCTATTTACACCCTTCCTGGTCCTACAATAGGTTAATAGGTACAAACCCACCCCCCTAATCCTCCAATGGTCTGTGTGCAAATATCCATTGATAGAAGAACATCACTTGACCTCTGCTCAGCTGCGAGTTAATTTTACTAATAATATCACCATAGTGATGAAATCGACCTGTCGCATATAAACACAGGCAATGCATGAACCAATCTGTAGTGTATAACTAGGGCCATTCCTAAATCCCATGGTACTAAAAAAACACTACAATATGGTAAATAGGAAATATGTGCTTGGCTCAATATATATACTAATATAGTTAAAAAAAAAGTGGCGCATCAGAGGAGCTCCCTCTGTGAAAATGCCAATGGACAACTGGGTCTATCTCGTATGTATATAAAGGTGATCACAGATATCTGAGTTAACGAGTGAATCCCATAAAATATATATTGATACACAAACAAACCAATTTGGGATTTACAGCATCTAAAACCTTTTTGATACACTCTGAGTGGTTATATATGTCAAGCATTTACGGCTCCGAGTAGCTTAACAAGTATGTCACGGGGGTATGTATGTTCCTAGCCTATCCAAAGTGACTATACGGGCTTTGTCACTATTCACCCTAGGCTTGTTAGTGCCAACAAGATATGACTCCCCATCATTGTCTTATACCACTTAAATTATACAATTTATATTATTTATATGTATTTCTATTCTATATATTTCTATCATGTGAACATTTAGTAATGTAGAGGATTTTTTCACATATAAGTCAATAAGATATTCACTTTGCAGGTATATTATCACCAAATACTAGTTGTTACACTAATTATAACACATGCCCTGTAATAGACAAGGACTTAAGTAACATAAATTACTCATTATACCTTTTTTACATCTGGTGATTTTTATTTTTTATTTTATATCCTGATAGGGTTGGATAGCATTACCACTAATGGTACTAACATTAGGTGCTCATATGACAATATCTAGTAGATTATAGTTATTAGTTTTCTTTGCACTAGGGTACATATTATCACATATTATCACTATTTTAGTGAGGGCACCAGACACTATATCATGATATTTTGGTACCCCGCTAAACAGCATTCTCTTTATCTTGTGTTAATGTCACTCTTATTGGAAGTATTTTCTTCTTTTTTAATATAATTATCATATTCCTTGACACATATGACGTACACTAAGGTTTATTATATTATAGACCATTGTGGTCTTCATACAAGTATTCTTCTAGTATCACTATATTCCATTCATTTAGTATGCCACGGTACATACTGATTGTAGATTATATATATTTTTTGAGACTATTATGATCTTTTCTTAATATATTGATCATCATCACTCAATTTATTTCACGTATATATTTATAAGTCACTACCTGCTAGCAGATTATTATTTTATCATATAGATTGCGACATTGGTCACTTATTAGAGGGATAGTTTTTGGGGGATTGGTATTCTCTATATAAATTTAACATATTGTATCATATGGCTACACAGGCATATTTTTGGATTATCACAGATTCACTATATTTAGTAGGTATTTATACCAATTGGGAGATATTTATATGAATTGAGAATAAGTGCTTCTCGCAGAAATAGTGGCCTCATTATGAGAGCACTTTTAGTAGTTTATATTTCAGCTAGGAGGTTTGTGCACCTCTGGGGGCGGGTCTTATAGCAGATCGCTCGTGAGTTAAATTCTCAATATGGTTGAGGCTATCTCAATAATAGAGAAATAAGCTGCCGCATTTGTCACAATAATGATTATTGTGACATGTACAGGTGATGCGATATCACATCATCTGTGT
>NW_026510855.1:0-62500 GCF_027579735.1 Bombina bombina | reverse complement strand
TTTAACTAAGGGAATGACAGCCTTACAAACAGAGAACACCTCTCTTAAACAGTACATTAACAACAAAATTGACACACTTAAGGTTACTTTAAGTACCCACGAGCCACAGCCCAACCCCCCTCAACCTTTCTCAGGTAACCGCAATGAATTTAGAGAATTTAAAAATTCTTGTTACCTATACTTTCAGTTAAAACCAAAAACCTATCCCAATGACCACTTAAAGGTTCTCACCACTATTTCTTATTTACGGGGAGAACCACGCATATGGGCTAATTTTTTCTTTGAAACTGATGACCCAATTCTTTATTCACTCGAACAATTCTTTAAAGCTATGGCACAACTCTATGACGACCCTTTTAAGCAGCTCTCAGCTGAAACAGCCATGCGCTCCCTACGCCAAAACAAGAGACAAGTCGAGGAATATATAACAGACTTTAAAAAATACTCCGCTGATACCCTCTGGAATGACTTGTCCTTGCGAAATCAATTTCGCTTGGGCTTGTCTGACGCCCTAAAGGATGAACTTGCCAGACAACCATTACCTGACACCCTTGACCAACTTATAGATCTATCCATAACCTTAGATAGACGTATTAGAGAACGACGATCTGAAAGACGTTACCCAGACACAGTACAAAAACACCCACAAGTCTACCACACTCCCACACTGCCATCCAAATCTACCACCAAGTCATCATCAGTTCCAATGGAACTTGGCTTTATAAGAGGACCTTTAACCCCACAGGAAAAACTCAGGCGTAAGGCTAACGACTTATGCATGTACTGTGGGGGATTAGACCATACCATCAGAGAATGTACCCAATTGCAACGTAAGAATGGTAAGCATAGGAAGGTACAAATATGTTTTTCCCTAAAACATTCACAAACTAACCATTGCTCTCTACCTATTCTGTTGCAGTGGGAACATCAGCGACTGCAGACCCAAGCAATACTTGATTCTGGTGCCAGCCACAACTACATTGACTTTGACTATGTACACTTAAATAAAATACCGTTACTTAAAAAGTTAAACCCAAGTCTCCTTCGTTTTGTAGATGGTAAAGAAATTTCCACTGGTCCAATAACACATCATACTATTCCACTACGCATAACCACTGATACACATCATACCGAATTTGCCTCTTTTGATGTAATACCTTCACCCCTTTTCCCTGTAATTTTAGGGATTCAATGGTTCAAAAAACATGATCCCACTATTATTTGGTCTAACTCCACCGTCTCATTTAATTCCTCCTATTGTAAGGACAATTGCCTTTTCCATGAACAGCTGCTTCTCACAGAACCTGTCTCTGTACCTCAAGAATATATCCAATTCACTGACGTTTTTAGCAAAAAGGACTCAGAGGTTCTACCACCCCATAGGACATATGACTGTCCTATAGACCTACTACCAGGTGTAGACATACCATATGGCCATATATTTCCTCTGTCTGATTCTGAACTACAACATCTCAAGACTTACCTAAAAGAAAACTTAGAAAAGGGATTCATACGTCCCTCTACCTCTCCTGCAGGTGTGGGGATATTCTTTGTTAGAAACAAAGACCAATCTCTCAGACCAATCATTGACTACAGAGAATTAAACAAACGTACAATAAAAAACAGATACCCTCTACCGTTAATCCCTCAACTAATAGACAGATTGAAAGATGCTTCTTTCTACACTAAATTAGACCTCAGAGGTGCCTATAATTTAGTTAGAATCAAATCAGGACATGAATGGTTGACAGCTTTCCGTACTCGCTACGGTTTATATGAATACACAGTAATGCCTTTTGGTCTATGTAATGCCCCTGCCACATTTCAATATTTTATCAATGATATATTCAGAGACTTACTAGATCTCTTCGTAGTAATTTACCTCGATGACATTTTGATATATTCTCCCACTCTTGAGGAGCATATAAAACACGTCAAAATTGTCTTAACACGTCTTAGAGAAAATTCCCTCTATGTGAAATTAGAAAAGTGTATTTTCCACTCAAAAAGGATCAATTTCCTGGGTTATGAAATCACCCCAGATGGTATACAAATGGAAGGTAATAAGGTAGCTGCTATTCTCAAATGGCCAGCTCCGACAACTAAGAGGGATGTTCAGAGGTTTATGGGCTTTGCTAATTTCTATCGCAAATTTGTAAAAGATTTTGCTGCCCTAACCAGACCACTAACTAACCTCACTAAAAAGGAGGGAAGGTTCATATGGAATGAACAATTACAACAAATCTTTGACTTCTTAAAATCTGCATTTACATCAGCTCCAATTCTACGATTTACCGATCCTAAACTCCAGTTTATTCTTGAGGTAGACGCCTCAAATTATGCACTTGGAGCTATATTGTCCCAAAGATAAACTAGCACCGAACCCCTACATCCAGTTGCCTTCTATTCCAGGGTTATGACCTCTCCTGAATTGAACTACCCGATAGGGGATAAGGAACTATTGGCAATTAAGGCATCATTGGAACATTGGAGGCACTTACTCGAAGGTACTGAAATACCAATCTTGATATATACTGATCACAAAAATTTGGAGTACCTCAAAAGCAATCGGACTCTCTCTGCACGACAGGTACGTTGGAATTTATTCCTTGCCCGTTTTAACTATCTCATCACCTATAGACCTGCTTCTAAGAATAAAAAGGCTGATGCTCTTTCTCGCCAATTTCCTCAACCACTTATCCATCCTGAAGAATCTTCTCTAATCCCTCTAGAACGTTTTATAGGACTCTCTGTAACCCATACTAAGCTTTTCAGAGATGAACAAATGAAAGATGCCACCCTACCCAAATCTGCCCTGAACCAATATTCCGATGGGTTATACCATCATCATGACAAGGTTTACGTACCCCCTGTCCTTAGGGAACAAGTCTTAAGCACACTTCATGAGTCACTACTGGTTGGACATCCAGGCATCAACAAGACTCAAGAACTCCTTTCTCGTTTTTTCTGGTGGCCTAATCTTCTATCGGATACAGCCAATTTTGTAAAGACTTGTAAGGTTTGTGCTGTCTCAAAATCCTCTAGGACCTCACCTACGGGAAAATTGATACCCCTACCCACTCCGGAACGTCCTTGGTCAGATATTGCCATTGATTTCATTGTCGATCTACCAATTTCTAGCAAACAGAACACTATCCTAGTAGTTGTAGATCTATTTAGTAAGATGGCTCATTTTATACCCTTCCATAAACTACCTACTACACTTGAGACGGTCACTTTACTCCTCTCTCATGTCTTCAAGTTACATGGACTTCCAACTACCATTACCTCTGATAGAGGGACTCAATTCACCAGCAGACTGTGGAAGGAATTATGCCGCACTCTCCGTATCACCAGCCGCCTCAGTACTTCATTTCACCCACAGACTAATGGTCAAACAGAAAGGACTAATCAATGGATTGAGCAATACCTCCGCTGTTTCATTTCAGCTCGACAGGATAATTGGGTAGACCTCCTACCTCCTGCTGAGTTCGCTTTCAACAACACCTACCACAGTTCCACCAAAGCTTCACCATTTTTTATCAACTATGGATTCCATCCCACTTTTCATTGGCAGAACTCTAACCAAAACACCTGTCCAGTGGTGAATGAACTGGTAAACACGATTTCGGATGCTTTTTCATTAACAACTGAAAATATAAAGCTTGCCAAGGAAAGATATAAACGCCACTATGATAAAAGACATTCACCATCCCCAGAATATCGACTGGGTGACTAAGTTTGGCTTTCTACTCGTAACCTTCGTCTGCCTTTCCCCTCCAAGAAGCTTTCCTCTACTTATATAGGACCATTCCCCATTGCTAGAATAGTGAATGCAAACGCTGTGACTTTGACCTTACCAGCTCATATGAGGACTCATCCTACCTTCCATGTTTCCCTCCTCAAACCCTATCGCACTCTCCGTCAACATTCTATACAGGATCTTCATCTACCTTCATTGCCTCTGCCTCCGGACGAATATGAGGTCCACAGTATCCTTGATTCTCGTCTCCTCAGAGGCTCTCTACAGTATTTGATACATTGGAAGGGTTACCCCGACTCGGAGGATTCTTGGGAACCAGCTGCTAACCTCTCAGCTCCCCGACTCCTTGCCCAGTTTCATAGCCGCCATCCTGACCGTCCTGCTCCTGATCCCCGGAGTTGATAATTTGGGGGGGGATCCTGTCATATTTTTTATGAATGGCCTTGTTCTTTGAGTATCGTTTGTTCCCTTTGCTCTTGCACCTATATCGACACACCTACTTCCCAACTTCCTATAAAGGATGAACTCACCCTTATCTAATTGCTTGGTATTTGTGCCGCCTACTCTGAGCAACTGCACTCAAGCTTCAAGCCATTCTTTGATTCGGAATCTCTCTGAAACTACTGCTCCCAGCATCTATCGTGTGACGTCACACGCCACCGGAAGTGCACTCGACTTCGTCTCTCAGCTTAGCTGTTAGCCGCATCTCGCTCCAGACAACTTTGCTAACTACAACTGGACTTTGTCCCACTTACTACCTTCATCCTTACCGGTAAGTGACCAAACAGAGTTATATTTAGAAGTCATACCGGAGCTCAGCTGAAATAATAAATGTTACTTTGGGAATCATTCTACATATGCTTCTAAACTGTTGTTACTGGATACTAGATGTGACTAAATACCAACTGTTTGTAATATATTAGTTAAACAGATTTTGACAAAGAGATCTCTCCTAGGTTAGTAAGGAAATTCTACGATGCTGGTATATTAATTATTTTTCTTGCAAGAACTTAGGGCTTCCATGCTTTATTCTTTGTTATCATCAGCAATTACTCAATTACTGGTTAAGCTGTTTTTACCCTGTGCAAAGAAGTAATATTCTTCCATCTCAGAAGTGAAAGCAGCATTACCGTATATTATCTGAAAGGGGATTGTAGAGACACCACAGTTACCACATACCTATTCACCTATGTGGGAAGTGCTCTCCATCACCCATCCAACACATAAAAATTAACCTGCAGCTGAGGTCCTTATCTACCTCTATTTTTCTCAAATTTAGGGGAAGAATTAATCCTTACAGTAACATCAAATTGGACAGTTACAATGAAAGTTTTCATCTGAGAGTGGCATCCCTAGTCACCACACAAGAGAAAAAAATTGCTTACAACCTCTCACATATGGAAAGAAGTGCCTTGGAAAACTTGATGAATAATAATAACATCATCTTCAAGCCGGCAGACAAGGGTGGATCAGTAGTTATCATGAACACCCAGGACTACACTACAGAAGGTTACAGACAGTTGAAAACTACTACAAAAAACAGGACTAGGACCCCACCAAGGAAAATTCAGCTAAACTCACAAAACTTATCAAAAAATTTCCTAAAACACATACAGCAAGAATTAGAAAATCTGGTACCTTCCAATCCTTAGATGGGTACCTTCTACATACTGCCAAAAATCCACAAGCCAGTAAAACCCAGGACGCCCCATTATAATTATAATAGGTATGGGAACACTCACTGAACAAATATCTGGCCTAATAGAAAACATTCTTAAGCCTCTTGTTATTAAGACTGATAGCTTTATACAGGACACTACATACTTCCTTAATAAACTTAACCAGATAAATGAACTACCTGGAAACACTATACTAGTTACTATGGATGTGGAATCCTTATACAGCAACATCCCACATAAGGATGGTATTAAGGCATGCAGTAAATTTCTCTCATCCCACCAACCAACACACAAATATGATAGTGCAACTATTGCCCAGCTTATATAATTCATACTCACACACAACTATTTCAGTTTTAACAACAATTACTTCCTACAAATGACAGGGACAGCGATGGGCACAAAAATGTCACCCCAATACGCTAATCTTTTCATGGCTGACCTAGAATACAGATTCTTATGTACTCAGCCCCACAAACCTTATACGTAGTATCGTTACATCGATAATATTTTCATAATATGGACAGAAGGAGAAGAAAGCCTTTTAGATTTCCACAAATCATTTAATTCATTCACCCATCAATAAACCTTAAAATGGACTTTCCATATCATAGTGTGAATTTCTTGGACTGCACAATAACGGTCACCAATGACATCCTTCATTCATCTATATATAGAAAACCCACAGACAGGTACAGCTACCTCCACAATTCCAGCTTCCATCCCAATCACACCAAACAAGGTATCATCTACAGCCAAGCTATCAGATATCACCGCATTTGCTCTGACACAAAAGACAGAGATCAGCACCTGAGTACACTGTCAGAGTCATTTAGGCAAAAGGGCTACAAGGATAGGACAATATCTAAAAAATCAAATCTGCCCTAAAAACACCATGGTAAAGGCTCCTACAATACAAAGAAAAGGAAAACAAAACAAGCACCCCTCTAGTAGTCACAACCCTACTCTGGAAGGAGTATGCAAAATTATTAAAGAGCTACAACCACTAATTTCAGAGGAATAATAAATAAATAAAATATTTCCTGAACCCCCCATACTAGCATTCAAACAACCGCCTAACCTGAGACAGAGATTGGTCCGCAGCAAATTAACCACAAAACAGAAGCTTACACAGAATGGCACTGCACGATGCAACAAATCACTCTGCAAACTGTGTCAACATATATGTGACAACAACACAGCCAGACACAATAACACATCATATAATATTAAAGGATCCTATTTGTGCCCA
Source organism: Bombina bombina (assembly GCF_027579735.1). NCBI lineage: Eukaryota > Metazoa > Chordata > Amphibia > Anura > Bombinatoridae > Bombina > Bombina bombina. The sequence continues at coordinate 55,806 of NW_026510855.1, read as the reverse complement.
TCTGCTAATGTGGCGTACATGATACAGTGTACAGCGTGTGACAGAGGTTGCTACATTGGAGAAGCTGGCCTAAAGCTGCATCTCAGAACGAATCTATACAGACACTCAATGAAAAACCACAAGGAAAATTAATATTGTACCCATGTTGGTCATCACTTCCCCCAGACTGGTCACTCCATCCTTAACCTCAGAATTAAAGTTCTTAAAGGGCATTTCATAAAACTCATAACTAAACTGTCATAAAGTACACGAACACCCATAAACTACCTATTAACCCCTAAACTGAGGCCTGCCTGCATCGCAAACACTATATTAAAATTATTAACCCCTAATATGCCGCTCTGGACTTCGCCACCACTGAAAAACTGTATTAACCTCTATTCCGCCGTTTCCCGACATCGTCGACACTATAATAAACCTATTAACTCCTAAACTGCTGCCCTCCCGCTCGCAAGCACTATTTAAATATTATTAACCCCTTATCTGTTGTCCGCCCACACCGCCCCTATAATAAACCTATTAACCACTAAACCTAACCCTAACGTAACCCTAACACGCCCTAACTTAAATATAAGTAAAATAAATCTAAATAAAACTTACAATTATTACCTAAATAATTCCTATTTAAAACTAAATACTTACCTATAAAATCAAACCTAAGCTAGCTACAATATAACTAATAGTTATATTGTATCTATCTTAGGTTTTATTTTTATTTCACAGGTAAGTTTGCATTTATTTTAACTAGGTAGACTAGTTAGTAAATAGTTATTAACTATTTACTAGCTACCTAGTTAAAATAAATACAAACTTACATGTGAAATAAAACTTAAGCTGCCTTACACTAAAACCTAACATTACAATAAAATAAAATAAATTAAATTAATACAATACATTTATCTAAATTACAAAAAAAATAAACACTAAATTATACAAAATATAAAAGGAAATTATCAAAAATAAAAAAGAATTACTCCTAATCTAATAGCCCCCCCTAAAATAAAAAAAAAACCCTAGCCTACACTAAACTGCCAATGGCCCTTCTATCTTCATCCATCCGGCATCTTCTATCTTCATCCATCCGGCGCGGAGCAGGTCTATCTTCAAGACATCCGGCGCGGAGCATCCTCTTCTTCCGATGGTCAACGAAGAATGAAGTTTCCCTTTAAGGTACATCATCCAAGATGGCGTTTCTTACATTTCGATTGGCTGATAGAATTCTATCAGCCAATAGGAATTAAAGGTTAAAAAATCCTATCTTGGATGACGTACCTTAAAGGGAAACTTCAATCTTCGACCATAGGAAGAAGAGGATGCTCCGCGCCGGATGTCTTGAAGATGGACCTGCTCCGCGCCAGATGGATAAATATAGAAGATGCCGTCTGGATGAAGACTTCTGCCCACTTGGATGAAGACTTCTGCCAGCTTCGAGGAGGACTTCTTCCTGCTTGAAGACTTCTGCCGCCTGGATGAGGATGGATGTCCGGTCTTCGAAAACTGTAAGTGGATCGTCGGGGGTTAGTGTTAGTTTTTTTTTAAGGGTTTATTGGGTGGGTTTTATTTTTAGATTAGGGTTTGGGCAGTAAAAGAGCTAAATGCCCTTTTAAGGGCAATGCCCATCCAAATGTTCTTTTCAGGGCAATAGTTAGCTTAGGTTTATTTAGATAGGTTTTTATTTGGGGGGTTTGGTTGTGTGGGTCGTGGGTTTTACTGTTGGGGTTTTTTTGTTTTTTTTTACAGTTAAAAGAGTTGATTTATTTGGGGCAATACCCCACAAAAGGCCCTTTTAAGGGCAATTGGCAGTTTAGTGTAGGCTAGGTTTTTTTTTTATTTTGGGGGAGCTTTTTATTTTGATAGGGCTATTAGATTAGGAGTAATTCTTTTTTATTTTTGATAATTTCGTTTTTTATTTTGTGTAATTTAGTGTTTATTTTCTTTGTAATTTAGATAAATGTATTGTATTAATTTAATTTATTTTATTGTAATATTAGGTGTTAGTGTAACTCAGATAAGGTTTTATTTCACATGTAACTTTGTATTTATTTTAACTAGGTAGCTAGTAAATAGTTAATAACTATTTACTAACTAGTCTACCTAGTTAAAATAAATACAAACTTACCTGTGAAATAAAAATAAAACCTAAGCTAGCTACAATATAACTATTAGTTATATTGTAGCTAGCTTAGGTTTTATTTTACAGGTAAGTAAGAATTTAGTTTTAAATAGGAATTATTTAGGTAATAATTGTAAGTTTTATTTAGATTTATTTTAATTATATTTAAGTTAGGGGGTGTTAGGGTTCGGGTTACATTAGAGTTAGGTTTAGGGGTTAAAAGGTTTATTATAGCGGTGGTGTGGGTGGCAGATTAGGAGTTAATAATCTTTAAATAGTGTTTGCGATGCAGGAGGGCGGCGATTTAGAGGTTAATAACTGTAATGTAAGTGGCGGCGATATTAGGGGCAGCAGATTAGGGGTTAATAGTTTTATTTATATGGTGGCGATGTTAAGGGCGGCAGATTAGTGGTTAATAGTTTTATGTAGGTGGCGGCGATGTCGGGGGCGGCAGATTAGGGGTGTTTAGATGTGGGTTTTATGTTAGGGTGTTAGGTTTAAAGGTAACTTTAACGGAGCTTTTGTTTCCACAATCGCTTTTTTTTTGCCGGCTCTCCCCATTGATGTCTATGGGGAAATCGTGCACGAGCACGTCAAAGCAGCGCTTGTATTTGGGTGAGGTATGGAGCTCAACGCAACCATATCGCCTGCACAAGCCTGCTTTTTACAAACCTGTAATGGCAACATTATGAAAGGTGAGTGGTGAAAATAACGTACAAGTAATTAGCGAGCAGCCATAACGCAAAACTCGTAATATGGCTGCTTGTAATTACAAGACATGTCTGCTGCGTTGTTACAGAATAACATAAACATGTCAGCCAAGACAAATGTTTTTAAAACTAATAAGCATCCTTTTTACTGCAAATGTTTTTCAATAGCTAAACTCCACCTACCGTTTGCCTTATCTGGAGCAGCCAATCTAGGCTTTAGACCACAGTAAACAAGGTTGGCTACGTTAATAAAGTTAGTATAAAATGCATAGTTTTGCAGCTACCTGAGAAAGATATGTGGCTACGTTAGCCTTGCAAAGTCAGCAGGGTGCATTTAAATTTCTGAGAATTTGAAGATCCTCAATTTTAAGATCTAAATTACATGAAAAAGGGGCAAAATAAACAATGATGTATATTGCAAAGTTGCTTTACTATATAGAACTAAAGATGTTATATAAAAATCTCAAGATGTTTACTGTCACTTTAAATAGGAACCAACTCTAGTGCAATAAAAAATAAGGGGATGCAGCAGAGGCCTATGATAACTGCTAAAAATGTGCAGCATGCAGTGAGAAGGCTCACTTTTCTTTTATAATATCCTCCACCCAATTAGGCTAGATCATGAGTGGCGCACTAACAGCTACGCACAAGCGAAAATATATATGTGTACATATGTATTTATATGTGTAGATATGTTTTTACAGACATATATACACACATATAAACACATAAATAAAAATATATATATATCTATGTCCTTTGGAGTCCTTTGCATTAAAGAAGCTGAAAACACGAAAAATCATATTTATGCAATATTCATATTTAATAAAGGTTTTAAATATGTATTTAATGTAAATATTTTACATTCCAATGTTCTTCATATAGGGGGATATGGTCTTTGTATTTATAAATATAAATATATTATATATACACACACACTTACCAGCCACTTTATTAGATACACCTGTTCAATTGCTTGGTAACACAAATTGCTCAATGGCTCATGGCAGCAACTCAATGCATTTAGGCACCTACACGTGGTGAAGACGACTTGCTGAAGTTCAAACCAAGCATCAGAATGGGGAAGAAAGGGGATTTAAGTGACTTTGAACGTAGCATGGTTGTTGGTGCCAGACAAGCTGGCCTGAGTATTTCAAAAACTGCTGATCTACTGAGTTTTTCAAGCACAAACATCTCTAGGTTTTACAGAGAATGGTCTGACAAAGAGAAAATATCCAGTGAGCGGCAGTTCTGTGGACAGAAATGCCTTGTTGATGTCAGAGGTCAGAGGAGAATGGGCAGACTGGTTCCAGATGATAGAAAGGCAACAGTAGCTCAAATAACCTCGTTACAACCAAGGTAGGCAGAATACCATCTCTGAATGCACAACACATCGAACCTTGAAGCAGATGGGCTACAGCAGCAGAAGACCACACCAGGTACCACTTCTGCCAGCTAAGAACAGGAAACTGAGTCTACAATTCGCACAGGCTCACCAAAATTGGACAATAGAAGATTGGAAAAATGTTGCCTGGTCTTATGAGTCTCGATTTCAGTGGCGAAATTCAGATAGTAGGGTCAGAATTTGGCATAAACAACATGAAAGCATGGATCCACCCTGCCTTGTATCAACGGTTCAGGCTGGTGGTGGTGGTGTAATGGTGTGGGGGATATTTTCTTGGCAGACTTTGGGCCCCAATTGAGCATCGTTTAAACACCATGGCCTACCTGAGTATTGTTGCTGACCATGTCCATGCCTTTATGACTACAGTGTACCCATTTTCTGATGGCTACTTCCAGCATGATAATGCACCATGTCACAAAGCTCAAATCATCTCAAACTTGTTTCTTGAACATGACAATGATCTGTACTCCAATGGCCTCCAAAGTCACCAGATCACCTTTGGGATGTGGTGGAATGGGAGATTTGCATCATGGATGTGCAGCCGACAAATCTGCAGCAACTGTGTGATGCTATCATGTCAATATGGACCAAAATCTCTGAGGAATGTTTCCAACACCTTGTTGAATCTATGCCACAAAGAATTAAGTGGCCGTTGAGTATATATATATATATATATATATATATATATATATATATATATATATATATATATACACACACACACAAACATACATACATATACACGCACACACATATATACACACCTAGATATATAGATAGATATATATATTAGGTATAGTATAGAACTATATTTTTCCACAATTTTTTTATATTTGGGTATTTATGAATAAATAGAACATATTCTTCTATGTGAAGAACACGGGAATGTGTAATAGTAATATTTCATGTTGGGCTAGCGCACTTGAGAAAACGCGATCGGGTTTTTGGGGGAATATGTTAATTTGGTTGCGATATCCCAAGTTTGGCTTCTTGCATGCAACTTGTAATACACGCGTTACCCGGTGTGTACAAAAAGCTTTCTTCTAGTCAAGTTAATTCTCTCCACTCGTAATCTAGCCCTTAATCTAAGGCATCAGTGGAGCTCTACATATTACAGGCAAGATCTTTCTACTTCTCACTATTTATGAAAGGCTTATATGAAAGGCTGGTCATTTCAAATTATATGTATCCACCTGTGGTAATTAGAGTCTGAATACTGTGTATTAACAACTTTACAAATACCTGTGTGCTTAACTATACCAGATTGTATATATGGCTCATTGTTGTTCTATATGCGGCCTGTTTGGAAAAAGTTTGGCTCCTGTCTAATATAAATGTACAGTGCATGTTTTGACCTCTTCAGCATTACTTATACCCTTCTAAGCATTGTTCAGCTTTTACTATTGACGCTGATTAGACAACTGCATACACTCCAAGTTACTTTGTTTGTAGAGGCTTCTGGAACTGTGCTTTCCTTGGTTCTTGATCACACTCTTTATCCTCTGTGCAGTGTTTTGAGTCATAATAGACTTTGATATATTTCTTGAACCAACATAAGGTTTTAGAGAGAAGAGAGACTAGAGGGAGTGCAGAATTATTAGGCAAGTTGTATTTTTGAGGATTAATTTTATTATTGAACAACAACCATGTTCTCAATGAACCCAAAAAACTCATTAATATCAAAGCTGAATATTTTTGGAAGTAGTTTTTAGTTTGTTTTTAGTTTTAGCTATTTTAGGGGGATATCTGTGTGTGCAGGTGACTATTACTGTGCATAATTATTAGGCAACATAACAAAAAACAAATATATACCCATTTCAATTATTTATTTTTACCAGTGAAACCAATATAACATCTCAACATTCACAAATATACATTTCTGACATTCAAAAACAAAACAAAAACAAATCAGTGACCAATATAGCCACCTTTCTTTGCAAGGACACTCAAAAGCCTGCCATCCATGGATTCTGTCAGTGTTTTGATCTGTTCACCATCAACATTGCGTGCAGCAGCAACCACAGCCTCCCAGACACTGTTCAGAGAGGTGTACTGTTTTCCCTCCTTGTAAATCTCACATTTGATGATGGACCACAGGTTCTCAATGGGGTTCAGATCAGGTGAACAAGGAGGCCATGTCATTAGATTTTCTTCTTTTATACCCTTTCTTGCCAGCCACGCTGTGGAGTACTTGGACGCGTGTGATGGAGCATTGTCCTGCATGAAAATCATGTTTTTCTTGAAGGATGCAGACTTCTTCCTGTACCACTGCTTGAAGAAGGTGTCTTCCAGAAACTGGCAGTAGGACTGGGAGTTGAGCTTGACTCCATCCTCAACCCGAAAAGGCCCCACAAGCTCATCTTTGATGATACCAGCCCAAACCAGTACTCCACCTCCACCTTGCTGGCGTCTGAGTCGGACTGAAGCTCTCTGCCCTTTACCAATCCAGCCACGGGCCCATCCATCTGGCCCATCAAGACTCACTCTCATTTCATCAGTCCATAAAACCTTAGAAAAATCAGTCTTGAGATATTTCTTGGCCCAGTCTTGACATTTCAGCTTGTGTGTCTTGTTCAGTGGCGGTGGTCTTTCAGCCTTTCTTACCTTGGCCATGTCTCTGAGTATTGCACACCTTGTGCCTTTGGGCACTCCAGTGATGTTGCAGCTCTGAAATATGGCCAAACTGGTGGCAAGTGGCATCTTGGCAGCTGCACGCTTGACTTTTCTCAGTTCATGGGCAGTTATTTTGCGCCTTGGTTTTTCCACACGCTTCTTGCGACCCTGTTGACTATTTTGAATTAAACGCTTGATTGTTCGATGATCACGCTTCAGAAGCTTCGCAATTTTAAGAGTGCTGCATCCCTCTGCAAGATATCTCACTATTTTTTACTTTTCTGAGCCTGTCAAGTCCTTCTTTTGACCTATTTTGCCAAAGGAAAGGAAGTTGCCTAATAATTATGCACACCTGATATAGGGTGTTGATGTCATTAGACCACACCCCTTCTCATTACAGAGATGCACATCACCTAATATGCTTAATTGGTAGTAGGCTTTCGAGCCTATACAGCTTGGAGTAAGACAACATGCATAAAGAGGATGATGTGGTCAAAATACTCATTTGCCTAATAATTCTGCACTCCCTGTATTAAAACAAGGGCACTTTAATTCATCAAAATTGACATTTCACTGTTTTCTTCAAAAACTTACCTTTTAATCCTGAATGCTGCTCCAGCAATTCCCCCGGCCGTCGGAAGCCTCTGCAGACGTCAGAAATGATGAATCAGGCTTCCTCCAATCACAGCCCACCCCCCCGAGGGAATCTGGGCCTGATGCAACGCTGTGTTTGAAGGAAGCCAGATTCGTCATTTTGGACCCGCGAAGACAGCTTGCGACAGGCGGAGGAAGTGCTGGAGCGGCTGCCAAGATTAAAAAGGTAAGTTTTTGAAGAAAACAGTGAAATAACAATTTTGATGAATTAAAGTGCCCTTGTTTTTTAATAGGTTTATTAAAAACCGGGCACTAATTAATCAAAATGGACCTTCACTTTAACACTTTTCTTTACATTAAACAACAGAAACAGGTCTTTTTTCTTCAGCAATAATTCTGTCATGAGGGGGACCCGACTGGTAAGCTCCTAGCTGGAACCATTAATAAACATAATAATATCTCTTGCGTACATTGGATCAAAGCAAATAACTCCAAGGTTGTTGGAAGACTTTGTGACTATTGCGGGGGGATATTGAACGGAATACCATAGGTTATATAACCTGTTTCCAGATAGGCCCAACCCCATCCATATAAGCGCCTGTTCTTCTTACCTAAAATACATCCCGCTCCTTATTTTGGTTGATGATATGAGGCAGGAATTAGATGACCCATTACCAAAGAAGAAATCATGGTCGCTATCCGCAATTTAAATTTAAAAAACAAAACAAAAAAAATGGAAATCCCTGGACCCCGATTAGTTATCTGCCACTGTAATGCACTTACCTGTACTAATTTTGCTGAGGGTACTCCTGCTGGTCCTCCATTGGTGTCCGGACACAGCAGTGCAAAGCCAGCACACCCCTTACCAGCTGTCACTCATTTAGCAGCCCTATAAAAGGCACTGCTGTTCAGTGTGCTCAGTGCTCAGTTATTATAGAGCTATCCTTGAGTTAAAGGGACAGTACACTGTAAAATTGTTTTTATATTAATCTATTATTAATGACTTGTTATACCAGGGGCAGAGTATAAAATGTATGAGAAATTCCATCTTCAGGTTTGTGTATATGAAGTAACTGGTTTTGTGATTTTAAACCTCAGCCTATAAAAATGGGTTGAGCTTTAGGTAATATCATATCTCATTAAGTTATCACTTTGTGTACACACACTTGCTTCCTTATCTTATATTTGTCTGGAAAACTAAAGCTCAATACAGAGAGAGAACAATGGAAAATTATCATGTTATTACTTAATTGACCTGCACCCTGTTGAGAGTGTACCTTCTTCTGCTGGCTGTGTTTACTTAGGCTAATTAATAGCTGTGACTCCAGTATCAAAAATTTCAATATAGGTTGGGATACCACAAGCTAAATCAGCTATTTCAAAGGCCAAAATAGGGGTAAAGGAGCTACTTGTAAACAATTTAATACACTCCAGCAGGTAAAATGGATCATTGGGAACAATTTAAATTGGAGAACATTTTTAGGTGAACTGTCCCTTTAAGTCCTGTTTATGAATCTTGGTTACCTGAACTTTTTGCCTTGTTTCCCATTTATGAACTATTGCTGCCTGCCCTGACCTCTTGCTTGTTATACCGTTTATGATCCATTGCTGTCTACCCTGACCTCAGAACATTTAACCTTGCTTTTGGATTTTCCTTCTGAACCATGCACTGCTGTGTTGTCTAGTGGTCGTGATAGCTATACTCCGATACTGGGCTCCTATTCATCATCAATCCTGACAGCCACTTACTATAAAATATTTAATGATTGTTTATTGCCATTTCTCCATTCCCTATTGATTAGGAAATTACCCCCCCCCCCCCCCCAAACACAAAGCTGCAGGCTCATATAACTAATTCCAAAACCGGGTAAATCTACTGATAGTCCCGCACATTACTGACCTATATCCTTACTTAATGTTGACTTCAAGATATACACAAAAATACTGGCAAGTAGGCTTAATAAGATAATTCCATATTTGATACACCATGGAAAGAGGCTCACTATAATACTGCTTAATTTTATAGATTTCTCTAGAACCACACAGACCCCTCTTATATTCCTGTCGACAGACACTGAAAAAACAGGCTAGATTAGACCTTTCGCGAAACATCCTTGATATTTGGTTTCTTCCATAAACTCATTCAAACCCTCTATTCAAATCCCACTGTCTGTATACAATTTAATAGTTTACTTTCAGAACATTGTGAGATCCATAATGGCACAAGACAGGGCTGTTCTCTTTCCCTTTTTGTTATGTGTTTTATCCCTTGAATCCCTAGCAAGGAAAATTCAGCATAATAGTAACATCAAAGGAGGTAAAATTGTCTTACATGAATATATGCTGGCTATTATTAATTTCAATAAGTCAGAGCTCCTCTCACTTCACCTATCAGATCCTGAAATCTTTGTGTTAAAAACCTCATGCCCTTACCAATTTCAAAGTGCCTCCCTAAAGTTTTGAAGGTGTTCATCTATCTAAGAATACAGGTTCCATATCGGAACTTAACTTTGAAGTATTAGCACAGACTTTTCAACAATCTTCAAATTCTTGGCTCCCTAAAAACATTTTGTGGCTAGGATGCATTAATGTTGTTAAAATTATGCTACTGCTGAAAGCTTTAGATCTCTTGCAAGGGCTCCCAATACCTGGTATAACCTCCTATCTACATATGTTACAGAGAATAATAGATACATATATTTGGCGCTGTAAGCCACCAAGGATAACAAACAATCGGCTAGATTTAGAGTTTGGCGTTAGCCGCCAAAAGCAGCGTTAAGGGGTCCTAACGCTGCTTTTTACCGCCCACTGGTATTTAGAGTCAGGCAGGAAAGGTTGCTCACTTTCTTTCCACGACTCCAGGCTACCGCAGATCCCCTTACGTCAATTGCGTATCCTATCTTTTCAATGGGATTTTCCTAATGCTGGTATTTGGAGTCTTGGAAGAAGTGAGCGGTAGACCCTCTCCCGACAAGACTCCTACCGCCAAAAAAAGTCAGTAGTTAAGAGCTTTATGGGCTAATGCTGGAACATAAAGCTCTTTACTACTGTGCTATAAAGTACACTAACACCCATAAACTACCTATGTACCCCTAAACCAAGGCCCCCCCACATCGCAAACCCTCTAATAAAATTTTTAAACCCCTAATCTGCCGACCGGACACTGTCGCCACCTGCATTATAGCTATGAACCCCTAATTTGCTGCCCCTAACATCACTGACACCTATATTATATTTATTACCCCCTAATCTGCCCCCCCCCCAACGTCGCCGCCACCTACCTACACTTATTAACCCCTAATCTGCCGACCGGACCTAAACGCCACTATAATAAATGTATTAACCCCTAAACCACCGCACTCCCACCTCGCAAACACTATAATAAATTGTATTAACCCCTAATCTGCCCTCCCTAACATCGCCGCTACCTACCTACAATTATTAACCCCTAATCTCCTGCCCCCAATGTCGCCGCTACTATAATAAAGTTATTAACCCCTAAACCTAAGTCTAACCCTAACACCCCCCTAACATAAATATAATTTAAATAAAACGAAATAATATTCCTATAATTAAATAAACTAATCCTATTTAAAACTAAATACTTACCTATAAAATAAACCCTAATATAGCTACAATATAACTAATAATTACATTGTATCTATTTTAGGATTTATATTTATTTTACAGGCAACTTTGTATTTATTTTAACTAGGTACAATAGCTATTAAATAGTTAATAACTATTTAATAGCTACCTAGTTAAGGGTTTAATAAGTATAGGTAGGTGGCGGCGACATTGGGGGGGCAGATTAGGGGGTAATAAATATAATATAGGTGTCGACGATGTTGGGGGCAGCAGATTAGGGGTTCATAAGTATAATGTAGGTTGCGGCGGTGTCCGGAGCGGCAGATTAGGGGTTAATAATATAATGTAGGTGTCAGCGATAGCGGGGGGCGGTAGATTAGGGGTTAATAAGTGTAAGATTAGGGGTGTTTAGACTAGGGGTTCATGTTAGGGTGTTAGGTGTAGACTTAGAGAGTGTTTCCCCATAGGAAACAATGGGGCTGCATTAGGAGCTAAACGCTGCTTTTTTGCAGGTGTTAGGTTTTTTTGCAGCCAGCTCAGCCCCATTGTTTCCTATGGGGATATTGTGCACGAGCACGTTTTTCCAGCTTACCGCTACCGTAGGCAACGCTGGTATTGAGAGTTGAAGTGGAGCTAAATTATGCTCAAAGCTCCCTTTTCTGAGCCTAACGCAGCCACTCAGACAACTCTAAATACCAGCGTTGTCTTAAGGGTGCGCTGGAAAAAAAGTAGCGTTAGCACCGCTGGTCTTTACTGACAAAACTCTAAATCTAGGCGAATGTATCTCCCTTCAAAAATGGGGGGTCTAGGCATACCTAACCTTTTTTCCTATAAACCAGCCATATTGTAGAATGGTGCCATTTTGATAACAAATTTGGAAATGGTTGGCTGCACCTTGAACACCAGTTGACAAGTCTTCCGCAGCTATAGCACTTGTTGGCTGCCACCAGCTGTCTCTCTAAAAGAAAATAAGTTGTTCCTGTGTCACAGACATTCTCGGATTGACTCTTAAATAGGTTTTTAGGAATTTAAACCAAAATTTCCCCTCTTACTCTATTTTTATGTAACTTATAATTTATAGGAGGACAAGAAAAAGTCCCACATCATTTTTCCACCACAAACAGTCCATTCTATTAGAAGATAGTACATTTAAAAAACTAACCTCAATGAGACAATTAGAGATAAAATTATTTTGCTCCTGGTTTCAGATCCACCAGGCTAAACATTTTGTATTTACCCATAGAGACAAGAAAAACCTAGTGAGACCTCTAATTTTGAGAAATTATGTCACTCAAATCTCTATAGTATAAGCCTAAATTCTATATTATACCTAATGCTCCATAATAAAGTGTCATCAAATACCCTACCCAATATTAAAGACTGGAATAGATTTCCCAAACTTCCTCTTAAACAGTGGATTAATTTATGTACTAATACTGCTAAGTCGGCCCATTCTGTCCAAGCCCTTGAAACTAATTTAAAAGTTCTAATGAGATGGTACCATAATCCACATAAGATTAAAGTGATGGTCAATTTAAAAATAATGCTAGGATTTGCCATCACTAAAAATAAAGGTGACCTTCACTCACCAGTTTAAAAAAACAAAACTGATCAATAGGTACCTTTATTTTGCCACAGTTTTCGCGCTAAACTAAGCGCTTCCGGCCGCCCATGGCAAGCTTAGTTTTTTCAATGAACTGCCATTTCCACCTCTTATCCAATAACCGTGCTAGCTGATCAGCAGGCTTAGGTTAACGCTGAAGCCGCAGTGAAATAAAAAGGTACCTAATTCATCAGTTTGTTTTTAAACTGATGAATGAAGGTCGCCTTTATGTTTAGTGATGGTAAATCTTAGCATTTTTTTGAAACGCTAGAATTAACCATCATCTGTTGGCGCAAATAATAATAATAACTCCAGAAAATCAACGTAAGAGCTGAATAAAGCAAAGTACAAAAAATGTGCATTAACATCTATAAACTCTGCATTAATATTAACACACACACAGCTAGTTTACGAGTTTTGAGCGCTATAGAGAAATTAACGAATGCAACAAAAGTGGCGTTATTTAATCCCCTATAGCGCTGCCATTACAAGTTTTAAAAAAACAGGCTTCTGAGGGCGTTATGGGGTTTTTAAGCTCCATACCGCACCAAAAACAAGCGCTGATTTGATGTGCTCGTGCACGCTTTCCCCATAAACATCAATGGGGAGAGCAAGTCAGAAAAAAACACCTGCGATCACGGAAAGAAAAGCTCCGTAACACAGCCCCATTGATGTCTATGGGGAAAGAAAAAATACGGTTTAAACCTAACACCCTAACATAAACCCTACGTCTAAACACCCCTAATCTGCTGCCCCTGACATCGCCGACGCCTGCCTACTGTTATTAACCCCTAATCTGCCGCTCCCGATGTCGCCGCCACTATACTAAAGTTATTAACCCCTATTCCGCCGCTCCCCAACATCGCCGCAACTAAATAAAGTTATTAACCCCTAAACCTCTGGCCTCCCACATCACTAAATAAACCTATTAACCCCTAAACCGCCAGCCCCCCACATTGCAACAACCTAAATTAAACTATTAACCCCTAACGTAACCCTAACCTATCCCTAACACCCCCTAACTTTAACACAAAAATAGAGCTAAATTAAAGTTACAATTAACTAAAGAAACCTATTAACCCCTTAACCGCCAGCCCCCAACATCGCAACAACCTAAATTAAACTATTAACCCCTACACCTACCCCTAAACCTAACCCCCCTAACTATAAAATAATTAAAATAGATCTAAATTAAATGTACAATTATTAACTAAATAATAATAATAAAACTAAATACAAACTTACCTGTGAAATAAAACCTAAGCTACCTTACACTGAAACCTAAAATTACAAAAGATTAAAAAAAACTAGCATTACAAAACAAAACGAAATTATCCAAAATAATAAAAAATATTCCTATTCTAATACCCTTTAAAAAAAGGGCCTTTTGTAGAGCATTGCCCTAAAGATAACAGCTCTTTTCCTATAAAAGAAAAACAAACACCCCCTAAAAAAATGCATTACACAAAATAACAAACAAATTATCAAAAATAATAAAAATTATTCCTATTCTTATACCCATTAAAAAAACACCCCAAAATAAAAAACCTAATCTAGAATAAAACTACCAATGGCCCTTAAAGGGGCCTTTTGTATGGCATTGCCCTAAAGATATCAACTCTTTTTCAGAAAAAAAATACAAATACCTACTAACATTACAAACCCTTTTTTATTTTTGATACTTTCGTTTGTTATTTTCCGTAATTTAGTGTTTGTTTTTTGTAATTTAGTCTTTTTTTTGTTGTAATTAGATACTTTGTAATTTTTAAGAGTAGTGTTAGGATTTTTTTAATGTGTAGTTTATTTAATTGGTAGTTAGTTTAATATTAGTTTAATAATTATATTAGTTTAATTGTTAGTTTAAACTTAGATTTTTTAATTTGACAGGTAAGTTTTAATTTAAGATAGCGAAATTGTAATTTTAATATAACGTTAGGGGGGGCGTTAGGTTTAGGGGTTAATAGTTTAATTTATTATATTACGCTGTGAGGGGGGTCGGTTTAGGGCTTAATAGGTTTATTATAGTGGCGGGGTGTAGGGATTAATAACTTTAGTATAGTGGGGCGATGTGGGCGGACGGCAGATTGGGGTTAATATTATTTAAATAGTGTTTGTGATGTGGGAGGGCAGCGGTTTAGGGGTTAGTAACTTGAGTATAGTGGGGGCGATGTGGAAGGGTGGCAGATTAGGGGTTAATAATATTTAAATAGTGTTTGCGATGTGGGAGGTCGGCGGTTTAGGGGTTAATAACTTTAGTATAGTGGTGACGATGTCAGTGAGCTGTGGAATAGGGGTTAATAAATTTTATTAGTGACGGCGATGTCGGGAGTGGCAGATTAGGGGTTAATAAATTTATTATAGTGTTTGCGATGCGGGAGGGCCTCGGTTTAGGGGTTAATAGGTAGTTTATGGGTGTTAGTGTACTTTTTAACACTTTAGTTATGAGTTTTATGTTACAGCTTTGTAGCGTAAAACTCATAATTACTGACTTTAGATGGCGTTACGGATCTTGTCGTTTTAGGCTGTAACGCAGGTTTTTTTTAGCCACAAAGCAAAACTTGTAATGGCAGCACTATGGGAATCACATTAAAAAGTATAATTTTTACGTGTGCGGTATGGATGTTGCGTTACAGGCTAAAAGGCGTGTGGTACACCTATACCGACATGACTCGTAATGGCTGCTGTGCTGTTTTAACGCTGAAATACCATATTTTCAGCGATACAAGACGAACGCACAAATTTGTAATCTAGCTTACAGTGAATTTTACAAAATAATAATTACAACTAACATTAAACAAATATATACAGACCTTATGCCTTTTCGGAGGGTGCTAAACAGACTAGTTAACCTTTTAAAATAACTGATGAACAGTAATAATGTGCTGGCTCTCCTATTTATTGCTGCTGAGGCCAATATAGCTCCTCAGACTATGAGACACTTCCTGAAACCAGTCCCACACCAAACTTCCTCCCTTCTGCATCAGTGATAGTGTAGACCTTGTCCATCTTTAACTTACAAGAATAATAAAATGTGCACAAAGACAAATTATAAAATTAATTACAATTAAGTCTGTTACACTCCCACCAAAATTATAATGGTTTTTCAAACATAAGTAATTTACACTTCTAATAACTCTTATGTATATATATGTAACGCATAGCAAAGTCCTTTTGAATATTTGTTCTCTCAGCTTCCAATAATAAGACTAGCTTCTTAGCTGGTCTCTCTACTACTGAGATCTCAGAATGGTGGGGAAGGCTCTATACATTCTGTGGGGAGATCACTCATCCTCTGGCCTTCAACAGATTTTCTCAGTCTTCTACAAGTTAACTGTTAAACAGTTGCGAATGTAAGTTGTGACAGCACTGTTTATTCCAGGTATCCAATAGCCGCAAGATCTGATTTCATTAATTGTGAAACCTTTTCCTTGATGCTTTACACTTTTGTGATAGTGTGATTATCAACTTTGTTACATGATGATCTTTAGGCAAGATCAGTGGATGTTTGAATGAGTGCATGATGAGTGGCTTAATCTCCCTCCCGTCTTGATCATACCATCTGTATTGATGAAGGCGTCCAGGTGATGAAGTTTATTATAACCTGGAAGTTGTTTTCCTGGACTCAGAATATCTATTTCTTTCTGATATATTTGATTTTGCACTCCCTCTTGTTCATTTACAGATGCCGGTAAATTAGTTTTATCTTTCTTTAAAAGGCGTGCAATGGCTTTAAAAGCCTTAGACCAAGATGAGAACTTGGACAAATGATCTACAAGATCTTTACTTTCTGTTGTCTTTGTTTGTAACGTCTACATTTTTTTACTTCTGGATCTCCTACTGAGAGTTCCAATACAACATTTGAGTTCTCTATATCTTTTTTCCACAAGAATGAGGGACCAGAGAACCAGTTAGATGAGAGCAACTCATTTATTGTTCTTCCTCTGGAAGCATGGTCTGCTGGGTTCTTATCTGTGCTTTGGCATATTTTTTGGACCCTATTGGCTACAACAGAATGAAAATGGTGGGCATCATTATTTATATAACCCAAACCACTTTTGAGTCTGTCCAGAAAAATTAACACACACAGTGAATTTCACAAAACACAAGACATGTGCAACGCTAAAAATTTTGTTTAGTTTTCATTAGTTAAATAAATAATTTTGTTTCAGCAAATTAGTTTAGTTACGTTTATAAAAAAAATTTTTGGGGCAAATTAGTTATGTTCAGTTAAATCGTTTTTTCAGATCCGTTCGTTATTTTGGATCCATTCTTTATTCATATTCATTATTCTAAACTAAAGTTTAGAATAGAATAATGCATATGAATAAAGAATAGATCCGAAAACTGAAAGGATCCAAAAAAACGATTTAACTTAACATAACTAATATGCCGCTGATTGCCGAAACAAAATTATCTAAAACCGCCGCCGCCACATCGCAGACACTAAATAAAGCTAATAACCCCTAAACCGTCCCCCCCCCATCGCTGACACTAACTAAACCTATTAACCCCTAAACCGCCGCCCCCTACATTGCCAACACTAAAAACATATTAACCCCTAAACCGTCGTTCCACCGACACTAACTAAACCTATTAACCCCTAAACCGCTGTTTGCCGACACTAACTAAACCTATTAACCCCTAAACCGCAGTTCCGACATCACCAACACCAAAATTAAACTATATTAACCCCTAAACCTAACACCCCCTAACTTTAACATAATTAAAATAGAACTAAATTAAAGTTGTAATTATTAACATCACCGACACTAACTAAACCTATTAACCCCTAAACCGCTGCCCCTACATTGACAACACTAAAAACATATTAACCCCTAAACCGTCGCTCCACCGACACTAACTAAACCTATTAACCCCTAAACCGCCGTTCGCCGACACTAACTAAACCTATTAACCCCTAAACCGCAGTTCCGACATCACCGACACTAACTTAAACACTAAATAAAGCTATTAACCCCTAAACCGCCGTTCCCAAACATTGCTGACACTAACTAAACCTATTAACCCATAAACCGCCGTACACCCACATTGTCAACAATAACTAAAATACTAAATAAACATATTAGCCCCAAAACCACCGTACACCCACAAGGCCAACACTAACTAAACCTATTAACCTCTAAACCGCCGACCCCACATCGCAACAACCTAAATTAAACTATATTAACCCCTAAACCTAACACCCACTAACTTTAACATAATTAAAATAGACCTAAATTAAAGTTGCAATTATTAACTAACTACCTATTTAAAAATAAATACAAACTTACTTGTGAAATAAAAATAAAACCTAAGCTAGCTACAATATAACTATTTACTAACTACCTAGTTAAAATAAATACAAAAAAAAAAAAAAAAAAACTTACCTGAGAGATAAAAATAAAACCTAAGCTTACACTTATAAAACACTTGCTAAAAATAATAAAACCTAACATTACTAAAAATAAACGGCTAGATTACGAGTTTTGTGGTATGAGTGAAAAAGCAGCGTTAAGGCTCTTTTTCACTACCGCTAATAATACGAGTTTTGCAGGTATAACTGTACCGCACAATTTTTTGGCCGTAACTACCGCAGCTTTCAAAAAGTCCTTTTCAATGGGACTTCCTTTGCACCGGTATTACGTCTGCCTGGGAGACCAAAAAGTGAGCGGTACAGCCTATACCGTCAAGATCCATACCGTAAACTGAAAGTCAGTAGTTATGGGTTTTACGCTACAAAGCTGTAACATAAAACTCATAAATAAAGTGCTAAAAAGTACACTAACACCCATAAACTACCTATTAACCCCTAAACCGAGGCCCTCCCGCATCGCAAACACTAAAATAAAATTATTAACCCCTAATCTGCTGCTCCCGACATCGCCACCACTATAATAAATATATTAACCCCTAAACCGCCGTACTCCCGCATCGCAAACACTAGTTAAATATTATTAACCCCTAATCTGCTGCCCCAATGTTGCCGCCACCTACCTACATTTATTAACCCCTAATCTTCCGCCCCCAACGTCGCCACCACTATACTAAAGTTATTAACCCCTAACCCTAAGTCTAACCCTAACCCTAACACCCACTAACTTTAATGTAATTAAAATAAATCTAAATAAAACCTATGAATAACTAAATAATTCCTATTTAAAACTAAATACTTACCTGTAAAATAAACCCTAAGCTAGCTACAATATAACTAATAGTTACATTGTATCTAGCTTAGGTTTTATTTTTATTTCACAGTTAAGTTTGTATTTATTTTAACTAGGTAGACTAGTTTGTTAATAACTATTTACTAGCTACCTAGCTAAAATAAATACAAATTTACCTGTAAACTAAAACCTAACCTGAGTTACACTAAAACCTAACCTTAGACTACAATTAAATAAATTACATTTATTAAATACAATTAACTAAATTACAAAAAAAAAAAAACCCACTAAATTACACAAAATAAAAAAGAAATTATCAAATATTTAAACTAAATACACCTAATCTAATAGCCCTATCAAAATAAAAAAGCCCCCCCAAAAAAAAACCTAGCCTAAACTAAACAGCCAATAGCCCTTAAAAGGGCCTTTTGCAGGGCATTGCCCCAAAGAAATCAGCTCTTTTACCTGTAAAAAAATACAAACAACCCCCCAACAGTAAAACCCACCATCCACACAACCAAACCCCCCAAATAAAATACTAACTAAAAAAAAACTAATCTCCCCATTGCCCTGAAAAGGGCATTTGTATGGGCATTGCCCTTAACTAAAAATAAAACCCACCCAATAAACCCTTAAAAAAACCTAACACTAACCCCCGAAGATCCACTTACAGTTTTTGAAGACCCGACATCCATCATCCAAGCGGCAAGAAGTCCTCAATGAAGCCGGGAGAAGTCTTCATCCAAGCGGCAAGAAGTGGTCATCCAGACGGGCAGAAGTCTTCATCCAGACGGCATCTTCTATCTTCATCCATCCGGCGCAAGTTAGTACCGAGCAGCTCTTACCGCAAAACTCGTAATCTATCTGAAAATTACTAAAAAATTAAAACTACATTTACAAAAAATAATAAACACTAAAATTACAAAAATAAAAAACTACCATTACAAAAAATAACAAACTAAATTATCCAAAACAATTAAAAATTATTCCTATTCTAATACCCCGTTTAAAAAAAAACCAAAAAAAACCACCCTAAAATAAAAAAAAACCCTAATCTAGAATAAACTACCAAGGGCCCTTAAAAGGGCCTTTTGTATGGCATTGCCCTAAAGTTAACAGCTCTTTTGCTAAAAAATTAAAACAAACACCCCCTAACATTACAAACCCCCACCCCAAAATAAAAATCTAATCTACCCATTGCCCTGAAAAGGGCTTTTGTATGGGCATTGCCCATAAAAGGGCATTCAGCTCTTTTTCGGCATATTAAAATAAAAAAGCCCTAATCTAAAAAAACAAAACAAAAAAAAAACCTAACACTAACCCCAAAATTGGTACTCACAGTTGCTGAAGTCCGGTGAAAAATCTTCATCCCAGCGACGAAACATCTTAATCCAGGTGGCTCCATCTTCATCCATCGTGGGACCGGCATCTTGTATCTTCTTCATCCCAGCGGAGGCGGATCGGTCGGTGGATGCGCGGAGGTGGAGGTCCAGGCGGAGTTCCATTGGTCCGACTTGGAGGTCCTCTCCATGCGATCGACTGCCGCACACTGAAGATTGAATGCAACGGTACCCTAATATAAAAAGAAATACATTGCATTAAATCCTCAGTGTGCGGAGGACGATCGCATGAAGAGGACCTCCACGTCAGACCGATGGACCTCCATCTGGACCTACACCTATCAACCACTGCGCCTCCGCAGGAATGAAGAAGATGCCGGTCCCGCGATGGATGAAGATGGAGCCGCCTGGATGAAGATACTTCGCTGCTGGGATGAAGATCGTTCGCTGCACTTCAGCAACTGTGAGTACCGATTTTGGGGTTAATGTTAGGGGTTTTTTTTTTAGATTAGGGTTTTTATTTTATTTTAATGGGCCAAAAAAGAGCTGAATGCCCTTTTAAGGACAGTAAAAGAGCTGAATGCCCTTTTAAGGGCAATAACCATACAACTGCCCTTTTGATGGCAATGGGTAGATAAGGTTTTTTTTTAGCTAGGTTTTTTTATTTTGTGGGTTTAGGGGGTGGGGGTTTGTAATGTTAGGGGGTGTTTGTTTTTAATTTTTTGCAAAAGAGCTGTTAACTTTAGGGCAATGCCCTACAAAAGGCTCTTTTAAGGGCCCTTGGTAGTTTATTATAGACTATGTTTTATTTGTTTGTTTTTTTAAACGGGGTATAAGAATAGGAATTATTTTTATTGTTTTGGATAATTTTGTTTGTTATTTTTTATAATGGTAGTTTTTTTATTTTTTTGTTTTTTAAAATATTTTATTTATTACAAAAAGCAAAGGATATCACATTACAAGCATATTAGAAAACAAAAAACTTGTTTCTCTTTGAGCAGTATAGCCATCTATTTCACAATTTCAATAGAAATGTTAATGTCCACAGATATATCTCAACTGCTTTGGTTTAGATGTGTATCCAACAGCCTCCATATGTCCTTTTCTTTTTTATAAAGCATATATAAAACAACATAACCATTATAACAACATATCTTAAAATAACTTATAAAAAAACTTAATAAAATGTGTTGTGTCTCTTCTCCCCGAGTCCTCCCCTTAATAAATGGAGTAAAGACGTACTCAACCTTTTTGTCCCCCTTTCCTCTGCCCTCAGAGCCCTGCCTTATTTTCCTCCCACTTAATTCTACAGTATCTCTCCACTTGCCTCTCAATTTTTTCTCCATCATGAAAATAGAGCTGGAGAACGGTGTTATCACTATATGCTGGAGGTGCACTGGTAGCGCCTTTATGTAGGGTTCCCATTTATTGAAAAATTGTTTAATTCTTGCGTTTACATCTCCCTGTACATCTGCTTGTCCTACTCTTAACTGATGCTGTATCTTTTTTTCAGCATGTTAAGTGTCGGATGCGAGGTTTCCAGCCACAATGATAATATGAGGTGTTTAGCAATTGTTATGACGTTGTTGACTAATTTTTCCTGTTTGTTTATCTTTCTATCCATTAGTAACAGAAGTGTTTTAGGCCACGTTATAGTTATGTTGCATCCACTTATCTTGCTCAGTCAGTGAGCAGTCATTCCCCAATATTTACAAATCTTAGGGTCTTCCCATATTAGATGTATTAATGAAGGACAAGGGACTCTACATTTCTTGCACATTAAGTTAGGTGATGGTGCCCATTTGGATAACTAGTTTGGTGTGATATATGCTCTACGAATTAGTTTGTAATGCGTTTCCCTCAGAACCGACGAAAGGGTGGCAGCCCTTACTCTAACGAAACTTTGTGTTATAGTTTCCACTGTTTAATTTTGGGCATAATATCTATTAAAAGTTTATATATTGGAGATATTGATCTTAAACTCTGTCTAAACAGGGATGATAATAGATCCCAGTGAGATGGACCCCAGCAGAAGGCTCCCTGATGTATTATTTGGTTCAAATAATGTCTGATTTGGAAATTAGTTATTTAAATATTTTTGTAATTTTAGTGTTTATTATTTTTTGTAATGTTAGGTTTTATTAGTTTAAGCTTAGGTTTTATTTCACAGGTAAGTTTGTATTTATTTTAACTAGGTAGTTAGTAAATAGTTATATTGTAGCTAGCATAGGTTTTATTTTTATTTCACAGGTAAGTTTGTATTTATTTTTAAAATAGGTAGTTAGTTAATAATTGTAACTTTAATTTAGGTCTATTTGGTGTTAGGTTTAGGGGTTAATATAGTTTAATTTAGGTTGTTGCGATGTGGGGGCGGCAGTTTAGGGGTTAATAGGTTAAGATGGTGTTGGCGATGTGGGTGTACGGCAGTTTAGGGGTTAATAGGTTTAGTTAGTGTCGGCGATGTTGGGGAACTGCGGTTTAGATTAGAACAATGAAAAATTCTGAATATGAATAAAGAATAGATCCAAAAATTCAGAAACTGATTTATTCCTTTTCGAGATTTTAGTTATGGTGCCGATTCAGAAATTCGGATTCATTCAAATCTGCCAAAGTTCGGCGTAAACGAAATTCGTCCAAGACGAATTGCACATGTCTACAAAATAATAATTAAAACTAACATTAAACAAATATATACAGACCTTATGCCTTTTTTGAAGTGTGCTAAACAGACTAGTAAACCTTTTAAAATAACTGATTAACAGTAATAAATGTGCTGGCTCTCCTATTTATTGCTGATCAGGCCAATAAAGCTCCTCAGACTATGAGACACTTACTTCCTGAAACCAGTCCCACAACAAACTTCTTCCCCTCTGCATCAGAGATAGTGCAGACCTTGTCAATCTTTAACTTGCACAATGACAAATTATAAAATGAATTACAATTAAGTCTGTTACACTGGAAATCACCTACTCTCCCATCTAAGGAAGTCTGGAAGGAGAAATGTAATAGAATTCTCCTATTGGAGAAGGTATCATTATCTAAAAGCAGACCAGCTTGCTAGATATTTGAGATATAATATGACTCCCAGTAAAACAATATAAGTCTATTAGTCTAACCAATAATTTTGAATAGAAATTTCTTTCCAATTTCAGTGGAGGGACCCTAGTGTAGAAAGCTTTTGATCTGAGAATTTGTGTTGTAGTTTTACATACTATAACCTATGTCAAGTTATGTTAACTCTACTATGTGTTTCTATACACCATAGATTTTATTGTGCAATAACTATGTTATTTTTTCTGTTATTTGTTTTTCTTTTTAGTTTTGTTATTTTTAGTTCTGATCTTTATCTAATATTTCTGTATTTGACATATAGTGCATACTCCATCCCAAATTTCATAGTAGCACCTTCTGGACTTTCTGAGCCAGGACTGTGTTAAGGGTCTGGAACTGTTGGAACTCATTGTCTGGTATTGAACTACTCCTCAAATAGGTTTTTCCTGTTGGTCAAATGCTGGAACTTTATTGCCTGCATATGTCAATAGTTGATGTATCATTATTGTTTATGGTAAAATTAAATAAAGAGAAAAACAAGTGTGTGTGTGTGTATGTGTATATATATATATATATATATATATATAGCAAACTAATTAAATGTTCAAAGTGGTTTCATTACACATAACTAAACATTTTATACAAACATCTCAAGGTGTTTACTGTCCCTTTAAATAATCACTTGTGGATTACATTTACATGCTCCTTTGCCATTCTCTGTGGGTGTTCCAAACCATTCATGTCCTCTACCATATATACATCTTCCCTTGAGAAACTTACAAGCATTTCAAAATCCTATGCAAATGAGTTAAACTGACATGAAACCCCCAATTTGTTTTTTTATGATTCAGATAGCGCATGTCATATTAAACAATTTCAAAATATTCTTCTATTAGCAAATGTTCTTACTTCTCTTGGTATCTTTTGTTCACATGCAGGGATATAAGCTCAGGAGCACTATATGGCAACAGTTATGCAATAATGTTATCCATTTACAATAGAACTAGATGGCAGCACTACTTCCTGCCATGTAGTGACCCAGACGCCTATCTAGGTATCTCTTCAACAAAGAATACCTTAGGAACAAGGCAAATTTGAAGAAGAAAAAATGTTAATTGGAAACTTTTTTAAAAATTGTATGCTCTGTCTGAATCACATAATCTTTTGCCCTTTATGTGCATATAAAGCTGCTTAAAGCCAACATTAAAAAACACAGCATGCTCCAAAAGTGCAATACCAACCCAATGATAGGAATATTTTGTCCTTAATCTCACTCACAAATCTCCCCAACTGTCAGTCCTTTGTACTATACAGTCCATTTGTAGACTTGGGGTGATCTGGGGCATGACTGGGCTTTTCTAGGAAGGGTTTAAAGTCATCCCAGAATGAAATTGATTTTAATGGGATTGAGAAAGATGGAGAGATGAGATAGAGAGAGTGAGTGAGAGACAGTTTCCACCCCATAACAATCGCACACAAAAAAAAAAAAAAAAAACACACATGTAGGATGGTTGGGAACTCTGGACTCATCAACCTGTCCTCAGGCCTCCCCAACAGGTCAGGTTTTCAGGATTACCTTGAATGAGAGAAGGTAAAATAACCATGTTCACGAACCAGCTGTCATGATTTTTTTGGATACATTATCTGTCTCTTTAAATTTTACCTGCAAGTTCCAACTTTTCACGCTATATAAGGCTCCTCCTTTCAATTACCATTGCTTGGTAATTTGCAATTGTACTCAGTTGTTATCCTGAGCCTCTCGTCAAGACACCTTGCCGTTTGCTCCTTTACAGGAGGATTCCTTCGTTCTGCCTACAGCTATTTTGTTCAACTTCTCAAGGTTCCCCCTACTTGTGATCATCACTTACCAGAGGTTATTTTTCATCAAAGTTACTTTCTACAACCTATGGAGATTGACAGCGTATCTTCCTGCACACATGCTGCTAGCGTGCGACGTTGCAAGCACTCAGGAAAACAGGTTCTCCATTTCAACTTCTGCAGTAATAAGGTATTGCCGCTCTACATAGTAGATGAATCTGGTAATGTAGATTGATTTCATTACACATGAACTGCTGTTTACGTAGTCTATACTTTTGTATGCTGGAAAACCTGTCATTTTGCTCATCAACTTAACATATCAATTCAGTTTGCCTCTGACTTTCTAATAACTAATGTTGCTACGCTACTAACTGTGCAAACAACAGTAATCTCTCTCAAGCTCTGTTTTGCCTGAATTAACATCCAGCTTGCATTCACCCATCTCTGCATGAACTTTGTAATACGTTCTTGAATATCATACATCCATGTATCAGCATTAATTGTATACCATCATGACCTCATATTCCTACTAGGCTTCTATCTCTGATTAACATATTTACTCTTAAGCCTGTTCTGCTACCATAACTATATATTACCGCTTATCTAATCTTCAGTAACTCTGTATCCATGCAGTAGTGACCCTCAGATCAATGAGCATAACAAGGTTCTCAGTTAAATCTATTCATAACCTGAAGTTTGGTGTGAGACTGAGTGGTCCTACTATAACCAGGATACAAATAATAAATTAAGCCTTACATCAGCTGATTATTTCACCTGTGTTCTAGTTCAGATAGCCACAAAATGTGGCCTGTTAGGGAGGGCCGAGGACAGGTTTAAAATTCAGTGGCATAGGTTGATATTGGACTTTCCATTGTGACTGATCTAACTGCTAGGTACCCTTATTGGCTTCATAAAGAAAAGAGGAAACCACCCTCATGCTGATAAGTTATGCATGTGGGAATTCATGTATAAAATCAGGTTGAAAAACTAGAGGAAGGAAAAAGCTAAAAACAAGAGACATTGTTTCTCATACTCCTGTCGATGCATAACCCTTAGATACAGTGGAAACACATTCTGTGAGGAGACTGGTCTTCTTGTCTTCCTAGATATAGAGATCAGCAACAAAAGTAGGATTAGATTCTAGTCTAGGCAGAAGCTCCTCCCATGGACAATGCTTTGAATAGCAGATGATGTATGAGTAACATTAGTCAGCTGTAAGACACAACAATAAAAAGATGCATTTTCATATGATCATTTTATTTAATGTAATAGTTGCAAACCTGTTATGTTTACTGCTTGTATTTTTATTATTCATTTAAGCCAAAAAAAATAATCATCTTATTTTGTCACTAGTCTGGAAAAGCTTTTCCATATGAATGGCCATGTGAGCTTTATCTGTTGGTATATTAGAAGAAAGAACACTGTTTATAGTCACTGGATTCCAAGCTCCAAAGGCTGTTTAACCTTCTATATGTAAAGAATCACTAGTGCTATAATGGATATATACATTCTGAAGCTGGTGATACAAACTGACATGCTGTCATTGAACACTGATAGTCCTGAAGTTCTGAGAATCACCTTGCCACCTTTAAAAGAAAACAGTAGATAAGACAAGTCATTAGGTGGTGAAGGTTTACATAGAATACTTCATATCTCTATAAAACTTTCAATGGGGCAAGCTTTTTCTCAGTTTCTACAGTGCTGTTAGTGTCCTTCATTTACTGATGAGCTGTAAAAAACATTCAACTCTGCAGCCAACTAATTCAAGGTTTAACATGGTCAATGAAGTCCTACCAGTAGGATTTAATCATCTTGATATTTTCCAGCATCCTCCTGGCACACAGAATACAGATAACCTCAACAGTGGTAACCAAAAGCAATCCTGTAGTAATATCCCACATCCCACGTTGTAGCCAGAGAGACAGTTGAGGCACACATCCTCCAAGGTAGATTCGGCTTCCTGCCAGGATCTCTCCCATCTCTAGGACTCCATACCCACACTGAGAATTTGGCACAGTGCCATTTTCTAGTGGGTCGATACAGCAGGAGTATGGAACCCCACAAGCAAGAACTCCTGGGGAGCTGCAATTGAAATACCTGCAGGAGGAGATATGGATTGAGGTACATTTTAAATCTGGATTAATGGACTATGAAGTTCTAAGTGCAGTTTTGAGAAGTAAATTACATGGACATGGAAGAGAGAATGGGAGAAGAAGGGGGAGATAGAAGAAGATTGGTAGAAAAAGAGTGGTTCAAATATATGGTAATGGAAGAGTAAGACATAAGAGATCAAAGCTGCGAGAAAAGTAGGATTGAGGAGAGATTGGGAAAAGGGTGAATTTAAAGGGAACATGAAAATTATGGGGGGGGGGGGGGGGAAGGAGGAGAGGGAGTGTATTGAGGTCAGTTTTGATTTTCAATGAAAGACCAGATGCCCTTGTTTGTAAATTACTACCTGGTTTAAAAATAAAATATATAAACATATTTCATATATGAATAGATAGAGATATATACACATATACACAGGATAGTCAAAGTAAACTTTCATGATTCAGATAGAAAGTTGCATGCTCTAATTTACTCCCATTATCAATTTTTCTTCATTCTATTGCTATTTTTATTTTGTAAGCTTATATTGTAAGCTTAGGAGCCGGCCCACTTTTTGGTTCAGCACCTGGGTAGCTCTTCCCGATTGGTGGATTTATTTAGACGCCAAATCAGAAAGCACTACCCAGGTGCTGAACCAAAAATGAGACTGCTTCCTGCTTTTTCAAATAAATATCTAAGAGAACGAAGAAAAAAAAAATAATAGGAGTAAATTAGAAAGTTGCATGCTCTATCTGAATCATGAAAGCTTAAAATTTGACAAGACTATTCCTTTAATATTATATTACTCTATAATAATTTATCTATGCACATGGCTACAGTTAATTTGCAAAGAAAATGAATTCCTAATAACTGACCCCATTACAGAATAAAATGCTATTGTAGAAAGAGGTTTGATACTTACAGATTAAATTCCCAGTCCTGGTATGACTGAACTCCACAGCACTCCATTCCTAGCTGAAGTTCATCCATAATAAACCTCAGGTCAGAATCATCTTGGTATCTGCTCACAGCTACTAGCAAGAAGTTCTGAACAGAATTTCTAATCTGTTCTCTGAAGGAGAAGATGATGGCGGCAGATAGCAGTTGTGTGATAAGCAGGGTGCCGATTCCTGCAGAAAACAATTTAAGGAGGCAGGAATTCTCTCTCAGGAAACCAGCACACCCTGACATGGATAGCACACTAACAACCAATCCCATAAGAACAAAGAAGAGCATAGGATCTGTGCCTAGGTTACTGATCTGTTCAGGCATCAGTGACTGCTTATCTACAAGCCCCCAGATACCAATGCCAAAGACAGCCAAGCCCAGGACCGAGAAGACAAAGTTGTAGAAGAACATAAAATACTTGATGAAAGATATAAGGACATCAGGACTGGATAGTAGACCTCTTTTGGGTGAAACTGCCTCAGCAAGGTCCGTGTCAGCCTTGCCATTTTGAATGCGATTATGCAGGGCACCAAATGTAGCCTTCTGGGATTCAGCATCTCCCTAAAGAAAAATAAAAGGCCCATATACTAATAACATTTAAAAAATGTGTGTATACTTTCCTAACATAACAATTGTGAATGTTTTAATTATGATTGGTATAGATATATAACTAAAGAACAGTTGTTACATAAAATGGTTTCAGCATAGGCTAGAGGCTTTGTGCTTCTTAACGGAATAGGAAAATCAAAATTAAATTTGCATGATTCAGATAGAGCATGTCAGTTTAAGACACTTTTAATTTCACAGGGTAGTTAGGGTACTGGTGAGGAGTCCTAGGAGCTCCTGTGTTTTAGTTTGCCTTAGGCTAATTTCGCTGATGCAGTTTATTTACTTGCTACAATGGTAGAAGGCTGACTTAGTAACAATGATATTCAACTGCTTAACCTGTAGTGTGCTTATCAAATCCGCATAAACAGCGGACTCAATTTATGATTAATTCTTTGACGGTATTCATCACTTGATATACGCCAACTTTGCCTGTATTCACAGAGGCGGTATTTACCTCTCGATATATGCTAACTTTACCTGTACAAACAGAGGGTAACACTTTGGTCAAGCCTTTGTGATAATTTAACTCGATAATTTATCAGAGTTTCTTTATTAATTTGAACCCATATGATCTCATACACTAAATTGTCACTGTAGCGGGTCTCGGTACCCCAGACTGGGTATACCCGCTAAAGTCAGCTTCCTCCCACCAAATGCCAACCCATGAACCTCCACTGGATACCTGCCGCTATTAGAATGGCCGCTGCTAGTTGTTATAGCTACCCCCAGAACAGTAGCCAAGACTTAATGATTGAGAGTCAAAATAGGAACTGCTTTATTGCACAGAGAAAACACAGCTTTTATAAATTTCCAACAAATGGGGGTAGTTACTACATAATCAATAGAAACAAATATTATACAATGAGACAAACATCAGACAATGGTTAGTTGAACAAGATTCTAATCACTTCCTGACTTACAAAAGGACAATGGATGACTCACACAATAACAGGAAGACACTTCACACCTAGGCTAGATAACAGGGGGTCCCAGACTACCTCCTCTCCCTGGAACTGACTCTGCTGCTGTGGAGAGAGGTCAGTTACCCGCCTCTCCCTGGCTTCCTGGAGCTGCTGCAGGTACTGGGCAGAGGCCAGGGGTCCTCTGCCCTGTGGCCACCTCTTCTGCTGGAGGCTCACCGGTCTGTCCCTCCTCAGAGGAAAAGTCTATTAAATTATCAATCTCTGGAGCCTGTGGCTGTGTAGAGAAATTGACTACCTCCTCTCCATGGGCTCCAGAGATATCACAGGTGCTGGACAGAGGCCAATGGTGCCCTGCCCTGTTGCCAGCGCTTCTACTGGTGTGGCAAGCTCAGGGCCAGGCTGCTGATCATGGTCTAGCAGCTCATTATCGGTTGCCACTCCTGAGGAAAAGTCCAATAAATCCCTGATTGCTGAACCATAGCCCTCTTCAGGCTCTGAGGCATGCTGCTGAACGAGATCCAACAGCCTTTTATATGCCTTTTCTAGCTCCCACTTGTGGGCAGCTAGGTAATAAAGATAGTCTCTCAGTCCGGATACTTCTGTAAGGTTCAGCCTCAGCTCTCTGTGTTCCAGTATGTC
Source organism: Bombina bombina (assembly GCF_027579735.1). Lineage (NCBI taxonomy): Eukaryota > Metazoa > Chordata > Amphibia > Anura > Bombinatoridae > Bombina > Bombina bombina. The sequence continues at coordinate 25,600 of NW_026510855.1, read as the reverse complement.
CTCCTGACGCCACTCTGCCGTACTCCCACAGTGGGGGTCCTGTGTGAGACTTTCAAATAGCAATCCTGGGCCGCCGTAGTCATAGCCCTCTGTAGGATCATCCAAATCCATCTCCGGACACACCTGGGCCACATACCACCGCAGTGCCTGGTACCCTTCATCCACCTCCATCTCTGTCTGGACCAATCCGTCCATCGATTCCTCCTGGGGCTGCTTTCCCAGGAACGGCATTCGTAGATCCATCTGGAGCCAGTATTGCTGCTCTGGAGTAGGAAGGTACTTCCCTGGTAGTCTTGTTCGAACTGGAGAGCCTTGTGCCAGAGTTTCCGTCGAACTATATCCTTCCAGGCCAGTTTGTCCTCTGCCAAGACAGGGCCATCAAACTGGGCCAGCACTGCCTCCAATCTCCACTGGAATTCAGCCTCCATTTCCCTCAAGGAGGTCCCACTGGTAGTTTGGAACTGCTCCGTAAGGAGGAAGCAGATCCCACCGCTGCCAGACAATTGTAGCGGGTCTCAGTACCCCAGACTGGGTATACCCACTAAAGTCAGATTCCTCCCACCAAATGCCAACCCATGAACCTCCACTGGATACCTGCCGCTATTAGAATAACGGCCGCTGCCAGTTGTTATAGCTACCCCCAAGAACAGTAGCCGAGAATGAATGCTTGAGGGTCAAAATAGGAACTGCTTTATTGCACAGAAAACACAGCTTTTATACATTTCCAACAAATGGGGGTAGTTACTACATAATCAAAAGAAACAATTATACAATGAGACAAACATCAGACAATGGTTAGTTAAACAAGATTCTAATCACATCCTGACTTACAAAAGGACAATGGATGGCTCACACAATAACAGGAAGACACTTCACACCTAGACTAGATAACTACAGGGGGTCTCAGCATTAGAGCAGGAGGTTTCAATTAGCTCAAACATTCCGAGTCTGGGGGGGTGTTGTAGCAGACAATGCTGGATTGGGCTATCACCTTATACTCCAACAAAACACAGGAATCTTCAAGGCCCTTCAGTTCTTAGAGTCTCTGGGAATTCATGGAAACTGTGTAAACCTGAATCCAGGGTAAAAGTACTCCAAATGTACCCTGGGCACCCACCTCCCAAATCATAGAATCCCCTCAAGTTCCTGGGTCCATAGTCGGTGGGGAGAAGGCTGGCCTGCAGTCCTCTCCAAGTACAAAAGTAACGGAAGCTTCCGTTACAGTCACATAAGGGCTAAAATCTCTTAAGCAAAGCGGCTTGCTCAGAGCAACTGGTTAATAAAGCTCTCAGGTGTACCAATACATATATCAGGTCACCTCTAGAGCGTAAGCTTATTAATTGAGCAGTCACTATACTGAAGTAAACCCAGTGTTCATTACCCCCTGCAACATTTGCACAAGTAGATCACTCGATATACGCTAACTTTTCCTGTATTCACAGTGGCGGTATTTACCACTCGATATATGCTAACATTTTGGTCAAGCCACTTGCGATAATTGGAACTCGATAATCTATCAGAGTTTCTATATTTGAACCCATATACTAAATTGTCACATAAGGGCTAAAACCTCTTAAGCAAAGCGGCTTGCTCAGAGCAACTTGTTAAAGTTCTTAAGTGTACCAATACATATAACAGGTCACCATTAGGGCGTAAGCTTATTAATTGAGCAGTCACTATACTGAACTAACCCCAGTGTTCATTACCCTCTGTAATACTTGTATAAGTTTAACAAAGAGGTATTGTATGTAGTCATTAATAGTTTTGCGTCTACATGATTTTAATATACAATTTTGCATTTCATGAGCATACTACAAATTATATATACATACATACGATAGCTCTTTGGCGACTACATGATACCGTCACTAAGTAACTACTTATATAATTGCTATACCAGAAGAACACACTACAAGTATTGATACCACTCTCCATTCTTATTATACTTAACGCATCTACGAAACAAACCTAAGTGTGATTTTATTTATCTTTTCCTATTTTAACTTGTGTATTGTGTGTAATAAAAAGTTATGTTTTAATCAACACAATCCCTCAGCAACACACTTTGCTGTCAATTCCTTCATGATACTAATTAGTTAAATCAGTAAGTGTGTGGTGATATATCAACATTAAATACAGAACAATTAACCCTCTGAGTGCTGTATATGTAGTCTTTATTAAAGACTAGGCTGTTTGACCTATCTTTAAATCCTTCTGCAAACTTTTAAATTTCACTTCTATTTTCAAATGTGCTATGTTCTCTTGGTATCACTTGTAAAAGAAAAAAAATAAGAATATGCACATATCGTGCACTAGTGGGAGCTAGCTGCTGATTGGTGGTCTTTTGTTATTGGCTGATTAGATGTGTTCATCTAGCTGCCAGTCTGCAATGCTGTTCCTACAGCAAAGGATAAAACAAGATAATGAAGAAAATTGAAAAGTTGTCTAAAATTTTATGTTATATTCAAACCATGACTTTTTTTTTTTTGGGGGGGGGGGGGTTATTGTCCCTTTAAACCAGTGTGGAAGTCATAATTTCTGAAAATTATACATTTTAAATTAGTTTTAAATTTACTTTGTTCTCTTGCTAGCTTATTTAGGAATGTTTGGGAGTTTAAAAGGGTTCTTGAGTGCTATATGGCAGCAGTGTTTGTTACAATGTACAACACGGTTACAAAAATTGCTACCATACAGTACTGAAGGTATGCCCAAACTCCCCAGTTTGCTCTCATGTAAAGGAGCAACGTTTAAAAATAAAAATAAAAAAAATATAAACTATATCAAGAAAAATGGAACTTTATTTTGTACACAATATCTGAATCATGAAACTTTAATTTTCTTTCATGATTAGACAGAGCATACAATGAAAAAAAAAAAAAAATTTCAAATGTATTTATATTACCAAATTTGCTTTGTCTTTATGGTATTCTGTGAAGAACACATAAGGAGGTAGTGTGCACGTGTCTGGTGCACTGCATGATAGCAAACACTGCTGCCATTTATAGTATTCTTGCAAAACCGCTCCCATATAGTGTTCAAAATATTATATATGTACACTCCTAAACCTACCTACTTTTAAACAAAGGATTACACAAAGAACAAAGTAAATAGAAACCCCATTTTTTTTTTTTTTTATTTATTTTTTTTTTATTTATTTTTTTTTTTTATTGTGCACTTCCGTGGGGATTTTGGTAAATAATTTCTTACGCTTTTTCTAAAGGATTGTAATCAACCCCTATATTTTATAAATCTTATACACACTGGGCTGCCATGCCCTTTTAAAACACAAACTGTTTCTCTCATGATTTAGTTATAACATGGTTAGGTCTCTCTTTAATTATATACATTTGTTTACTACACTACAAAACTAAATAAAAACAATTGAGACTCTACCTGAATCATTTAAAAAAAAAAAAAAAAAAAAAAAAAAAAAAAAAAAAAGTGTCAGATAATTAACATTTTATGAACAGTGTTTTAAAAAGATTCCAGAAGTACATGTCATGTATTTTGTTTCAGGTGTAACTAGCATATACAGGGTAGACTATGTGCTTTCTAATTTTACTACATCTGATCAAGCAATTTACTTAAATGCATATTAAAAAGCAGCTTTTAAAATTATTTGTTTTTACATGGAAAAAAATAAAATAAAAAAAAATATGGGACAAAAAAGGGCAAAATGAAAATGCTGTAATATATTACAGCATTGTATATTATTGTACAGTTGCATCTTACAATGTGTTTTAGAGCAACAATGCAATACTGGTAGCTAGGTAAACACATCTAGTGAGCCAATGACAAGAGGAAACGTGTAGCCACCAATCACCTGCTAGATTCCCATGCATTGCTGTTCCAGAGCATATATACACATATGATTTTCAACAAAAGGATACCAAGAGTGAAAAAGATAAACTTGATAATAAAAAGGAGATTTTAAGAGAGCATGTCATTTTAATTTTGACTTTCATGTCCCTTTAAGTAACAGCTGCTTGCATTTAAATTAAAGGGACATTAAATACCTTGTAATTACATTACATTTCTTTTGCTATAGAATAACATCAGCCTATCCATGCCGCCTTATTATTCTACTGTTTATGCTTACAATGATTATCTATGATATACGATTGTCTATGATACCATTAGCCACTTGGTGTACTCTATATGTTGATGATGTTCTTTGTAACATAACATTAAGCTTTTTTTGTGAACCTTTACAATTTAAATAAAGTTTAATTCAAAATAAAACACAACATTATATCAGCCAAGTATTAACATTTGTAAAGCAAATTAACATCCTTTTTACTGTAATTATTTTTCATTTACCAAATTACACCCACCATTTGCCCTATTTGGAGGAGTCAATCAGGGCTTTAGTCCACAGACAACAAGGCTAGCAGCCACTGTCATAAAGTTTGTTTAAAATTCACTGTTTTGCAGCTAAGAAAAAAAGCCAATTAGAGGCAAATATGAAAACACACTTTGCCTTGAGAAGTCTGCAGAGTTCTGAGAATTAGAAATTGCTCAATTTTCAGAGCTAAAAATTACATGAAAATGGGACAAAATAAATAATGAAAATGTATTGCAAAGTTGCTTCATTACTCATAACCTAAACATTTGATATAAAAAAGGTGTATACATCCCCTTAAAGCTAGCAGGGACCGCAATCAATTGTACCGGACACTCTGCTGTTGAGATAGACATGCCCCTGCTAGCTTGACAAGAAAATAAACTATCACATTTTGAAGTGCCATCATTTAAGTGAGACACAAAATATAATTACCATGTCCCTTTAACACTCATAATGAAAGGCAAATAAATAATGCCGAATACATGCAACAGATAACCAACTGATATTAAAGTTACTCACATAGGTATTATCATTGTATTGGAAGTAAAACCATTAATGTATGGAATTCTACACTGAGCATAAACAATACAATGTAGGCAGCCATGCAGAACAGCAGAAAAGTATTAGTCATGTAATCACCTTGGTTAGTAATCGGCTGGATTCATTTGGTTCCTCTGTTTTTTTCCTGAGTAGTGGACATAATTTTGGCGAAAATTTAAGAAAATTTGCACACATTTTCTTCAGCTCAGAGTGAGATTCCTGTGGGTTTTTTCTATTTAGTTCTTTCACCCAACACCCTCTTCATCCTGCAGACATGATCATCAGACCCACTAGTCAGTCTTTGATCATGTGAGAAGCTGGATTCAAGTCCCACCATTCCAGCTTATTAAAGAGGACAACCCCCTTATTAACCTCTTCAGTCTTGTGGTGATTAACAATTGTACTTTTGTCCACCTACAAAATGCCAGACTTTGTCCTAATGCCGCAGTTTATTTTCAGGTCGATGATCTAGGTATCTGTAAATAAAAAAAAATCTAATTGTTTTGTAACCCACCAATAAACGATTGTATGAAACATCTTTGCATAGTTTCAAAACTATCTACTGTCTCTAGTCCAATATAGTAAACTTGCGTAGGTGCTATGATTAAAGGGACAGTGTAATCAAAATTAAACTTTCATGATTAAGATAGGGCATGTCATTTTAAATAACTTTCCAATTTACTTTGAACATCGCATTTGCTTTGTTCTCTTAGTATTCTTTACTGAAAGCTAAACCTAGGTAAGCTCATATGCTAATTTCTAAGTAGTGCATTTTTATAGTTTTTTTCAGCTAGACAGTGCTAGTTCATGAGTGCCATATAGATAAAATTGTGCTCACTCCTGTGGAGCTATTTATGAGACCAGCACTGATTGTCTAAAATGCATGTCTGTCAAAAGAACTGAGATAAGGGGGCATTCTGCAGAAGCTTAGATACAAGGTAATCACAGAGGTATAAAGTGTATAAACCATGCTGGTTATGCAAAACTGGGGAATGGATAATAAAGGGATTATCTATCATTGTAAACAATAACAATATTAATCTGTTCTCTTATTTTAACTCTAAAAGCTTAAAGCTTTGCATTTATACTGGTGCCGCCATCTTGTAGCTCGCGTTATTGTTGCATCTTCTGACAGAAACAGTGCACTTTTATAGATCTGCAGTGTTACTGGCTTTGAAGAAGAGAACAGCATTGAAGACAGCTGAAGGCACTGGAGAAAACCAATAGCATGGAGAGGTTGTATCTGTGCTACTGTAGTAGTGCTCTCAACAGTGTAATGTTCCTTTAAAGGGACAGTAAACTCCTTGTAACACAAGGCATTTCTTTTGTGTTGCTATAGAATAACATATCAGACAAGTCTAAACATCTATAAATTAAAGGGATATGAAACCCAAAAATGTTGTTTTATGATTCAGACATAGCATACCTTTTAAAAAAAAAAAGTTTCTAATTTACTTTTGTTATCAAATTTGCTTTGTTCCATGATATTCTTTGTTGAAGAGATACCTAGGTAGGCATCTGGAGCACTACATGTGCAGGAAATAGTGCTGCCATCTAATGTTCTTACAAATGGATAACTTATTGCAAAAATGCTGTCTTATAGTACTCCAGAATTGGACCGGCTCCTAAGCTTACATCCCTGTTTTTCAACAAAAGAGAATGAAGTAAATATTGAACATCTGAACCATGAAAGAAAAAAAATTGGGTTTCATATCCCTTTAATACCTTGTTTGCTGCAATTGTTTATCAATAGCCAAACTCTACCCCACAATTTGCCTTATTTGGATGAGCTAATCAGGGCTTCGTGTCTACAGACAACAAGGCTAGCCACCAAAATGCATTATGGAAGGGTTAAAGCTGATTATGACAGGATTAACCATCAGTCATCAAGTTGCATTTTGAAATCTGAGAATTAGAAACACTACAATTTTTCAGAGCTATAATGCATGGAAAGAGGGGTAAAAAAATCAATAAAAAATATTGTGCAAGGTTATTTCCTTATACATAACTAAATATATGACATAACAATTTCAAGATGTTTACTGTCCTTTAACACATAGTAAAAGTTGCACATGCAGCTCCACTCCAGCGCTGTTCCCAAGCATTACATGTCTGATTATGGTATCGGGCCACCACTAGAAATTTTGGGCCCCTGACTTAACCATTGATCAGTGCCCCCCCCCCCCATTGACATGTTCAATTTTTGACCAAGTGACTAAAAACGTATATGCCCTTTATCTTAAGTGTAGTCAAACTTGGAAATGTTGTAAAGGTAGTAACACAGAAACACACAGACTGACTCATGCACTGAAACACGCACTCAACACAAGGATTCACATATAGACCTCTCTAGCAGACACACAAACACACTCAGACACAGACACCCCCACACAGACACTCAGAACTTGATTACATTGACCTGACAAGTAATGAGGTGGCTACAGTTTTGTCAAAAAAGGAGATTTACAAGACAACATATGGAGTTCTGATTATCTTTTTGTCAAGGAACGATGCCAACTATATGGTGACAACAGCATAGAGTGGTTAAAAAAAGGGTCCTGAAACTGCCTAAAAAATAATTTAAAGGTTAAAGGGACATTAAACCCAATTTTTTTCTTTCATGATTCAAATAGAGAATACCATTTTAAACAACTTTCTAATTACTTCTATTATATAATTTGCTTCATACTCTTGATATTCTTTCCTGGAAAAGCATATCTAGATAGGCTTAGTAGCTTCTGATTGGTGGCTGCACATAGATGCCTCCTGTGATTGGCTTGCTTGTGTGCATTGCTATTTCTTTAACAAAGGATATCTAAGAATGAAGCAAATTAGATAATAGAAGTAAATTGGAATGTTGTTTAAAATTGTATTATCTGTCCTCAATTATTAAAGAAAATGTTTGGGTTTAATGTCCCTTTAAGTGGTGGATGGTGACTTCCGGAAAGGTCTCATTAGTCTCAAAAGTCTGTAGAAAGATGTGAATAATCAGTAGAAAGGTCAAAATGTCCTAAAAGGTACAGACAATGGACAGCACACACACACACACACACACAAACTCAAACACAAACTTGCACATACACCCAAGGGAAACACCCACAGAGACAAGCCTCAGAAAACAACACAAAGACATGCACACTCACCAGACACCCACAGAAAACACACAAGGACATACACACACACACACACAGAAACCCACAGAAAACCCACAAAGACATACGCACACATAGGGACACCCACAGAAAACATAAAAAGACATACATACACACACACCCTCACTGAGACATCCACAGAAAACACACAAAGACATATACATACACACACTCTCAGAGACACCCACAGAAAATGCATGAAGATACACACACACACACACACACTCTCTCTCACAGACACCCACAGAAAACACACAGACATATGCATAACTGCCGAAATGCATCAGCTGATCTCACAGCCACAGCCTACACATAGGTGTTCTGCTATCCTGGTATATGTGTATCGTGACTTTTTAATTGTTTCATCAAATAAAGGACTACCTTTTTAAACTGACGCTCCCGGACCTGATTTTCCCTTTTTCTTGCTTGATATGCACACCACTCTCACAGAAAACACACAGACATACATACACACATCACATACCCTCACAGAGACACCCACAGAAAATACACAAGACATATGCACACACCCTCACAGAGACATCCACAGAAAATACCCAAAGACATACGCACACACCCTCACAGAGACACCCAAAGAAAAAGCACAAAGACATACGCACACATTCTCACAGAGGCATCCACAGACAAACACACAAAGACATATACACACACACACACTCTCACAGAGACCACCACACAGAAAATGGCACGAAGACATACACACAGCCTCTCCCAGACACACCACAGAAAACACCACAGACATATGCACACACCCTCACAAAGACACTGACAGAAAACACACAGAACATACATACATACACACACACACACACACACACACACTCACAGAGACGCCTGCAGAAAATACACAATGACATACACACCCACCCTCACAGAGGCATCCACAGAAAATATCCAAAGACATATGCACACACCCTCACAGAGACACTCAAAGAAAAAGCACAAAGACATACGCACACACCCTCACAGAGACACCCACAGAAAAAGCACAAAGACATACACACACACTCTCACAGAGGCATCCACTGACAATACACAGACATACATACACACACACCACACACACCTCACAGAGGCATCCAAGGAAAATACACAAAGACATACATACACACCCTAACAGAGAAGCCCCACAGAAAAATGCCACAAAGACAGACACACACACACTCGTCACAGAGACACTCCACAGAAAAAAATACATACACACTCAGACACCAACAAAAGCAAAAAGACATAAACACAGACACCCACAGAAATACTCACAGGAGGTAAAATGTCTGCACACATTGCTATCCCTTAAATCAACAGGTGTGTGACATGCATGATAAAAGAAAATTGCAGAAATTTAGAGAGAACTTTTAAAAAATCACTATTTGTAAATGTGCGCACAAAAATACTTCTGTGAATTAAAAATTGTACATTAATTGATCTGTCAGAATGGGTAAATGAAGAAAAGCACTTTTGAAAGGTTGACATGTTTGTTTTTTCCCCAACCAAGTGCATCACTTCAAATTTGGTGTACAAATATTCCCAACTGTCAGCTGTATTTATGGATATCTGCCAAAAGGGCACCTACCATTTGTGTATTAGAGAGGAAACATTTCTGCATGGTTTTAAAATATAAAATTTTTCTAAAGCATTGTCAAATAATCATAAATACACTGCAGCATATTGCTTAAAAAAAATTGTTTTTTAAGACCCCTGGGCCCCACCTTACAACTACACACTGAAGTTACAATCTGAAATTGCAAAAAGAAATAAATTACATTTACTAAGTAAGTCCTACCATCCTCTGCAAATGAAAATGATCTGTGACTCAAGCACACACTGGTACAAAGTGACAGTGCCAAGTCTGTCTCACACTGTGCATAGTGGTTTAGTTGCACAGGCTCCGAAAAGGCTCTCAAATGATAATGCTTTACTCCTTGTAATGACATTTTCCGTGCTCAATAGCACTCTGCTTTAGCGCCCTCTGGTGGCTGCCAAAATGTAAATTTTTTTTTTTTTTCTTTAAATAGTTGTGCTTAGCCTCATGGGGCCCCCTGGCCCAGTGGGCACCTGACAGGAGTCACCCCTTTCACCCCCCTGATGGCGGCCCTGTGCAGCAGTCTGGGAATCATGGAGGTTGGCCTTAGAGGAGTGGCCACAAGGAATGAGCTACCAAGAGCTTTTGGTCCCGGACAAGGGAGCCACCCCAGCGGAAGTGCTGGCAACAGGGCAAAGAGTCGCCAACTTCTGCCTTACTTCCGAATCTGTTTTTGAACAGGTTGAGATGGGATCGAGGGATTCAAGGTATGAAGAAATCGTTTCATCCCCCAAGCGGCAAATCAGCTTCCAGGGAGCGGAGGTCGCCAACCTCTCTCCCCACCAACAGAACCCCTTCCAGGGAAAGGAGACAGTCAGTCTCTCTCCCCAGCGGCAGAGCCAGGTGCCGGGAGAAACTGCAGTCAGTTTCTCTCCCCAGCGGCAGAGCCACCCCTGGGAGCAGAGGTAGTCGCCCTCCCTCCCCTTTGACAGAACCCCTTCCTGGGAGAGGAGACAGTCAGTCTCCGCAGTGGCAGAGCCAGGTACAGGCAGAGACGGCAGTCGTTTGCTCTCCCCAGCGGAAGAGCCATCCCCCGGGAGCGGAGGTAGTCGTCCTCCCTCCCCTTCAACAGAACCCCTTCCTGGGAGAGGAGACAGTCAGTCTCTCTCTCCAGCGGCAGAACCATACCCTGGGAGCGGAGGTAGTCGTCCTCCCACCCCGTCAACAGAACCCCTTCCTGCGAGAGGAGACAGACAGTCGGTCTCTCTCCCCAGCTGCAGAGCCAGGTACCGGGAGGGACGGCAATCGGCTTCTCTCCCCAGCGGCAGAGCCGTCCCCAGGGAGCGGTGGAAGTCGGCCTCCCTCCCCAGCAACAGAACCCCTTCCTGGGGGAGGAAACAGTCAGTTGGTCTCTCTCCCCAGCTGCAGAGCCAGGTACCGGGAGGGACGGCAGTCGGCTTCTTTCCCCAGTGGCAGAGCCATCCCCAGAGAGCGGAGGTAGTTGTCCTCCCTCCCCAGCAACAGAACCCCTTCCTGGGACAGGAGACAGTCAGTCTCTCTCCCCAGCGGCAGAGCCATACCCTGGGAGGGGAGGTAGTCGTCCTCCCACCCCGTCAACAGAACCCCTTCCTGGGAGAGGAGACAATCGGTCTCTCTCCCCAGCGGCAGAGCCAGGTACCGGGAGGGAATGCAGTCGGCTTCTCTCCCCAGTGGCAGAGCCGTCCCCAGGGAGCGGAGGTAGTCATCCTCCCTCCCCAGCAACAGAGCCCCTTCCCGGGAGAGGAGATAGCCGGTCTCTCTCTCCAGCGGCAGAGCCATGCCCAGGGAGCGGAGGTAGTCGTCCTCCCTCCCCAGCAATCATCACTTATAATCTAGGCCTATGTGTGTTGTTACTTTGTGTCTTAATTGTTGTTGGCAGTTTGGGGGAGTTAAAAAATTACTGTGCAGCCTCTGGAGTAAAATCTCTGTTTTGTGGTTTTTATTGGTAACTTTGGGGGTATACAAATATTGCTTTGTGTATGCTAATAAAAATCAAGGGGAGTCCAATCACTGCTGTGTGTTACTGGCAGCTAGCTAGGTTAAAACAGATTTATGTATTACTGACAGACAAAGGGTTAAAATCATGTTATAAAAATGATATATAATGTGGTCTAATGTATAGCTTTAGGAAGGGTTGTTGTGTTTCCTCTCTCTCACCACCCATGCAACATGTTGTTCAGCATTTTTATGTAGGAGAGCTGACAACCCTACCTAGACGCTGCAGGCGGGAAGAGAGTCTAATCTCTCAACCCGTGACAATCTCGCATTTTACAGGATGATTGGGAGGTCTGAATTGGAACATATTAAAGGAGTGTCCCTTTAACAATGGGTTTAACCCATTTGCAGGGGTAAATAAATTAATATGCAAAACAATTAAAAGTGCCAAAATGTTAACACAATTGAAATGTGCATGGGTGCATTTCAATTTAAATAGTAAATTTTTTGCAATATACTTCCATTAGCAAAAATGCTTCTAGAAAAAGTAGTTACTGTTTTTATCTAGCGAAATGTGCTGTGAGAAAATACTGGTGCAAAGGCCCTCACAGCATATGTGTGTATGCTGCTGAAAATCAGTAATAACCTTTACTAGAAGCATTTTGCTAATGGAAGTATATTGCAAACATGTTTCTATTTTAAATACAAATGCACACAAGCAAATTTCAATGTTGACATTTATCAGCCTTTAAATAATATAATTTATATTGTATTCATTTTTCATTTACAAAAAATATAGATTTAAAATTGTTTAGTAATGTCTCATAAATAAAAAAAATGCTTTAGAAAATGTAAAAAATAAATAAATCTTTCATGAAGAATCAAATCTGTAAATAAAAAGAGGAATCAATTTGCGTGCTTTAGGTTGCAGTCTGCTATTGTTATAGCGTTGAAGGACATATTGTAGATTTTTTTTAAATACATGATAAAACTAATACCACTTTCAAGCTAATAATTTACTACAAGCACTAATTAGAGATAGTATAATATTATGCCAAATCGTTTAAAAAAAAAAAAAGGCTGTAAAATATTCTGAAGCAGGTTTTTCTTGTTACACTGTTTGTCTGCGGTTTTCTACCAACTATTATGCAGCAGTACTATTGGGGACATATTTTGCGGACGGACCGGAACTATTTTTTTTCTCCTGCTAGGAACTTTATACCTGGACAGCTTGATAGGGAACGACTTCCTGGAGACACTCGAACGTTAAGAACTGCTGTCTGTAGACGTCAAAGGCCGGGTGATGAGTAGACCCAGCCCGGGTAATAGGGCCATGGCGGAGAGTATTGTAAGTACTGGGGAAGAGTACTATGGCGAGGAGCTCTTCGCACTGTGGGGCAGAAACTCCAGTGGGAGTGGGGTTGAATGAAGGAACAAGCAACTTATATGGTTAAACATTTTGGTTTCTAAAGTGGTTATTATGATGATATAATTAAAAAAAGTGGTAAGGAAAATGATTCCGTTGATTGTAATAATAGTTTGTTATGATTTTGAAGGAATTCTGCATTGGGGTGTAAATGCAGTGTCATCACCATGGTGCTTTCCAAAGCAGGCTGTCACAAAGCTCCTGTGTGGGCAAATACTGTTTGGGTGACAGCAGTTTTAACCTCTTATATACCAGAATGGACAGAACATTATACTTTAACCAATGCATTTGAACCCACACATGCAATCAGTAGACCAAAATCATTGTTTGGTTCTTTTTAAGATAGGAAGTTGTCATAAAGGACCACATTATTTTTACAGCTATAAAACAATATAACCCTAGGCAGTGAAACTTCTAAAGAAACCCCATGATGGCAGGACTGTGTATTTTCTAAGCAGGTTGGCAGCAGTAAGAGACTTAGTATTACTACACAGTGTAACAGATAAATATTATCCTGATTCAGTATTAGTGGAACTAGAAAGTGCCTCAAATGGAATTACAGGTAAATACATACTCTGGAAGCAATAGAGGGTCTGATTATCATGAAGTAAGCATACATGAAACCTGTCACTGTGTTTGTTTCCTCTTACATGGACAGTAAACGGTTTAAGATTTTACTAAAAAATGTTAAAGGGACAATAAAGTCATAATTAGACATTCGTGATTCAGACAGAGCATACAATTTTAAACAACTTTCCAATTTACTTCTATTATTTAATTTGCTTCCTTCTCTTGTTATCCTTTGCTGAAAGGTTTATCTAGGTAAGTTCAGGAGCAGCTGATTGGTAGCTGCGTATATGTGTGTGTGTGTGTGTATATATATATATATATACTGTATACCGATTGTCATTGGCTCACCTTTGTGTTCAGTTAGAAACCAGTAGTGCATTGCTGCTCCTTCAACAAGTGATACTAAGATAATTAAGCAGATTTGATAATAGAAGTAAACTGGAAAGTTGTTTAAAATTGTATATTCTAGCTAAATCATGAAAGAAAAATGTTGGGTTTCATGTCCCTTTAAGTTATGCATAGTAAAACAACTTTGCAGCATGCTTGGATTAGTTATTTTGTTCAATTTTCATGTAATTTAAATATTGTATTTTCTAGTTTTCAGAGATTTAAATTCACACTGCAAACTTTTCAAGGCTAACCTTGCTACATATGTTAAAAAATGATAATAGCTGTAAAGCAGTGCACTTTGACAAGCCTTGTCTGCAGACTCAAGCTTGGGTTGGGTGTTCCAAATAAGGTTAGTGGTGGATGGAGTTTGGATATTGAAAATCATTTGCAGAAACAAGATCTTAATTTGTTTTTAAAATCTTAGACTTCGTTAGCTGATGTTATTCTATAGAAATATAACAAAGGTGTCTTTTAATTGCAAGGTGTTCATTGTCCCAATAAAAGGGTGACCTGAACCTTATACTGTAACTGTTGCTTTAGTGTTCCCTTAGAAACTAGCACAGTTAAAGGGACGTGATACCCAAATGTTGAAACACTTGAAAGTGATGCACAACAGCTGTAAAAAGCAGACTAGAAGATATCACATAAACATCTCTATGTAAAAAAGGAAGATATTTGACCTCACATTTCCTAAGTATTCACACCCTACTGTAAAGAGACCTTAAAGGGACACTGAACCCAAATTTTTTTCTTTCATGATTCAGATAGAGAATTTTAAGCAACTTTCTAATTTACTTCTATTAATTTTTCTTTGTTCTCTTGCTATCTTTATTTTAAAAGCAGGAATGTAAATCTTAGCAGCCAGCCCATTTTAGGTTTAGCACCATGGTTAGCACTTGCTTATTGGAGGCTTACATTTACCCACCAATAAGCAAGCATAACCCAGGTTCTCAACCAAAAATGGGCCGGATCCTATGCATCACATTCCTGCTTTTTAAATAAAGATAGTAAGAGAACGAAGAAAAATTGATAATAGGAGTAAATTAGAAAGTTGCTTAAAACTGCATAATCTATCTGAATAAAGAGAGAAAAAAATTGGGTTTAGTGTCCCTTTAAGTCCAAATTAAACTTTCATGATTCAAATAGGGCATGTCATTTTAAAAAACTTTCTAATTTACTTTTATCATCAAATTTGCTTTGTTCCCTTGTTATTCTTAGTTGAAAGCTAAACCTAGGTAGACTCATGCTAATTTCTAAGACCTTGAAGGTCGTCTCTCACCTGAATGCATTTGACAGTTTTTCACAGCTAGAGGACATTAGTTCATGTGTTTCATATAGATAACACTTTGCTCATGCACGTGAAGTTATTTAAGAGTCAGCACTAATTACCTGAAATGCAAGTCTGTCAAAAGATCTGAGATGAGGCAGTCTGCAGAAGCTTAGATACAAGGTAATTACAGAGGAAAAATGTATATTTCTATATGTGTTGATTATGCAAAACTGGGGAATGGTAAATAAAGGGATTATCTATATCAATTTTTTTGTGTCTACTATCCCTTGAAGCAGCCAGTCAGGATGCTACAGAGTGTGCATCTGTCATGTGCAGGCACAGTCATGTTATTTTCCTATTCAGTTTAAGTAAGTTCTATGAAATCTCATGAGATTTCAGTAAAGGCAAAGCATTACCTCAGCACTGCTGTTGCTGGACAGCAGCTGAAGTATAACTGTTTACACAGCACTTACTCTGGTGAGCTGAAGAAATTTTGAGGTAAAATCTTCCTTTTTTACATAGAGATGCTCAGGTGATAATTTCTTGTCAGCTTTTTACAGTTATTCTGCATCACATTTTGAAGTGATTTAGCATATAAGTATTATGTCCCTTAAGGAAACCAAATTTCTCACTCAAGACAAAAACAGTATGATATGGCAACAAAAAAAAAATAAGGAAATGCTTCACCAATGAAAATGGAAAGGAGCATAACAGCAATAAGGGGACAAACCATGCATCTAGTGACAAAAATTGAGTATTCAAGCAAAAGTAACCATTCAATATTGAGTGACAGATAAACCTTTTCCTTGTGTAAGTGCAGATGTTTTCATCTTGAGTAACAGACTGTTAAAAGGATGTTATAGTAATGCTTTATATAACCACACAGAATATATACAACAAATTAAGAATTACAAACAATCTGCATTTTAAATAAAGTTTTAAATGCATTTTAAACTGTATTGTTTGTACAATTCTGCACAATGTGCTAGCATCCTACTGCATAAACCTGGTGAGCATGTTTATATTATCTCAATTGATTGTGGCCAGTTAGAGAGAGCTATAAATGAGTTTGTTGCTCTAAGCAGTCATTGTGTGTAGTATGTAGCTGTTTAGAATATTGTGCAAAAGTTAATTTATTTCACTAATGCAACTTAAAAGGTGAAACTAATATATGAGAGACTCATTACATGCAAAGCAAGATAGTTAAAGCCGTGATTTTGTCATAATTGTGATGATTATGGCTTACAGCTTATAAAAACCCCAAATCTACAATCTCAGAAAATTAGAATATTGTGAAAAGGTGCAAAAGGCTCAAAGTGTCCCACTCTAATCAGCTAATTAAGCCATAACACCTGCAAAGGGTTCCTGAGCCTTTAGATGGTCTCTCAGTCTGGTTCAGTAGGAATCATAATCATGGGAAAGACTGCTGACCTGACAGTTGTGTAGAAAACCATCATTGACACCCTCCATAAGGAGGGAAAGCCTCAAAAGGTAATTGCAAAAGAAGTTGGATGTTCCCAAAGTGCTGTATCAAAGCACATTAATAGAAAGTTATGTGGAAGGGAAAAGTGTGGAAGAAAAAGGTGCACAAGCAGCAGGGGTGACCGCAGCCTGGAGAGGATTGTCAGGAAAAGGCCATTCAAAAGTGTTGGGGGCTTTCACATGGAGTGGGCTGAGGCTTGAGTCAGTGCATCAAGAGCCACCACACACAGACGGATCCTGGACATGGGCTTCAAATGTCATATTCCTCTTGTCAAGCCACTCCTGAACAACAAACAACGTCAGAAGCGTCTTACCTGGGCTAAAGAAAAACAGACCTGGTCTGTTGCTCAGTGGTCCAAAGTCCTCTTTTCTGATGAGAGCAAATTTTGCATCTCATTTGTAAATCAAGGTCCCAGAGTATGGAGGAATAATGGAGAGGCACACACTGCAAGATGCTTGAAGTCCAGTGTGAAGTTTTCACAGTCTGTGTTGATTTGGGTAGCCATGTCATCTGCTGGTGTTGGTCCACTGTGCTTCATTAAGTCCAGGGTCAATGCAGCCGTCTACCAGGAGATTTTGGAGCACTTCATGCTTCCTTCCGCAGACGAGCTCTATGGGGATGCCGACTTCATTTTCCAGCAGGACTTGGCACCTGCCCACACTGCCAAAAGCACCAAAACCTGGTTCAATGACCGTGGGATTACTGTGCTTGATTGGCCAGCAAACTCGCCTGACCTGAACCCCATAGAGAATCTATGGGGCATTGCCAAGAGAAAGATGAGAGACATGAGACCGAACAATGCAGAAGAGCTGAAGACCGCTATTGAAGCATCCTGGTCTTCCATAACGCCTCAGCAGTGCCACAGGCTGATAACTTCCATGCCACGCCGCATTGAGGCAGTAATTGCTGCAAAAGGGGCCCAAACCAAGTACTGAGTACATACAGTATGCATGCTTATACTTTTCAGAGGTCCGATATTGTTCTATGTACAATCCTTGTTTTATTGATTGCATGTAATATTCTAATTTTCTGAGATTGTGGATTTGGGGTTTTCATGAGCTGTAAGCCATAATCATCACAATTATGACAAATCACGGCTTAAACTATCTTGCTTTGCATGTAATGAGTCTATCTCATATATTAGTTTCACCTTTTAAGTTGCATTAGTGAAATAAATGAACTTTTGCACGATACTCTAATTTTTCGAGTTTCACCTGTACATATATACTGCTGTGTTCTTTTATTTCAATTACGTTATTTTAACCCCTTAACGACGTATGGGGTACGTCCTGCAAAAAAATGCAGTTAATGACCAAGGACGTACCCTGTACGTCGTTGGTCTTTGAAAGCAGTGGAAGCGATCCTGATCACTTCCAACTGCTTTCATGTTATAGCAGTGATGCCTTAATATTGAGGCATCCTGCTATAACATTTTTTTAGCCGTCCGATGCAGAGAGAGCCACCCTGTTGCCCTCTCTGCATCGGCCATTGATGGCCATGTTCGTTGGTGGGTGGGAGCTTACCCAGGGAGGCGGGTGGGCGACCATCGGTGGGAAGGGGGGCGGGATCGAGAGCGGGTGCGCGCGCATGCACGGGAGCGGGTGCGCGCGCGCTGCACGGGTGCGCACGCGCGCGGGCGGGCGGGAACCCCTACACTATGGAACAATGGTGGTACTCGGTGGGAGTGAGGGTGGGCATTTAAAAAATATTTAGCGATCTGGCAGGGGTTGGGGGTTGAGGGAGGGCAGCTACACTACAGAAAATAGTATTTTTTTTTAAAAATAAATAAAAATAACCATATTTGATTTCAAACTGGGCACTGGCAGACAGCTGCCAGTACCCAATATGGCGCAATAAGGTAGAGAGAGAGGGTGGTTAGAGAGCTGTTTGGGGGGGATCAGGGAGGTTGGGGGCTAAGGGAGGATACTACAGAACAGAATTATTTAAACCCCCCCCCCCCCAAAAAAAAAACCCTCTTATTTTAGTACTGGCAGACTTACTGCCAGTACTTAAGATGGCGGGGACAATTGTGGGGTGGGGGAGGGAAGAGAGCTGTTTGGGAGGGATCTGGGGGTGTGATGTGTCATGTGGGAGGTTGATACCTACACTAAAGCTAAAATTAACCCTGCAAGCTCTCTAAAAGCTCCCTAATTAACCCCTTCACTGCTGGGCATTATACACGTATGGTGCGCAGCAGCATTTAGCTGCCTTCTAATTACCAAAAAGCAAAGCCAAAGCCATATATGTCTGCTATTTCTGAACAAGGGGATCCCAGAGAAGCTTTTACAACCATTTATGCCATAATTGCACAAGCTGTTTGTAAATTTTAGTGAGAAACCTAAAATTGGGAAAATTTTACGTTTTATTTTTATTTGTTCGCATTGGGCGGTGAAATGGTAGCATGAAATATACCAAAATGGGCCTAGATCAATACTTTGGGTTGTCTACTACACTACACTAAAGCTAAAATTAAAACTACAAGCTCCCTACATGCTCCTTAATTAACCCCTTCACTGCTGGGCATAATACACGTGTGGTGCGCAGCGGCATTTAGCGGCCTTCTAAATACCAAAAAGCGATGCCAAAGCCATATATGTCTGCTATTTTTTAACAAAGGGGAACCCAGAGAAACATTTACAACCATGTATGCCATAATTGCACAAGTTGTTTGTAAATAATTTCAATGAGAAACCTAAAGTTTGTGAAAACATTTGTGAAAAAGTGAACATTTTTTTTTTTTTTATTTGATCGCATTTTGTAGTGAAATGGTGGCATGAAATATACCAAAATAGGCCTAGATCAATACTTTGGGATGTCTTCTAAAAAAATATATATACATGTCAAGGGATATTCAGGGATTCCAGACAGATATCGTGTTCCAATGTAACTAGCGCTAATTTTGAAAAAAAGTGGTTTGGAAATAGCAAAGTGCTACTTGTATTTATTGCCCTATAACTTGCAAAAAAAGCAAAGAACATGTAGACATTGGGTATTTCTAAACTCAGGACAAAATTTAGAAACTATTTAGCATGGGTGTTTTTTGGTGGTTGTAGATCTGCAACAGATTTTGGGGGTCAAAGTTAGAAAAACTGCGTTTTTTTCCATTTTTTCCTCATATTTTATAATTTTTTTTATAGTAAATTATAAGATATGATGAAAATAATGGTATCTTTAGAAAGCCCATTTAATGGCGAGAAAAACGGTATATAATATGCGTGGGTACAGTAATTGAGTATGAGGAAAATTACAGCTAAACACAAACACCGCAGAAATGTAAAAATAGCCTTGGTCCCAAACGGACAGAAAATGGAAAAGTGCTTTGATCATTAAGGGGTTAAGGAGAATTACATTTGGAGTTTAAAGGGATAGTAATCGCTTTGTAATTACAATACTTTCTGCTGTCTTGCTATTAATTAACTAGGTCAGTGTGAAAAAAATGTAAATATATTGATGTCTTGTTTGCTGCAACTGATTTTCAATAGCCAAACTCCCTCTGCCACTTGCCTTATTTGTAGGAGTCAATTAGGACTTGTTACTGGAGCTAGCCACTTTCATTTTGTTAGCAAAATGTCCATTGTTCCTTTTTTTTTATTTTTATAATCTCCCGAAGCCAGTTATAGAAAATATGTCAGGGCTAGGATTATGAAAATAGCCACGTGCACATTCAATGCTCCCAGTTGGAAAAGGTGAGAAAATAAATTATTTAAATTGCATTGCAATATTATGTCACTACACCAGGGCTCGACAAACCCAGGAGCCTGGTAGCCACTGGCTCCTATAATTTTACTCCTGGCTCCTAACTTTTTGGGTTATTCTCCATATATCTATATACAAATCCAACAGTTTGGCTCCTAAAAATATGCCTGGCTCCTAAATATTCTTACTGGCTCCTAATTTTTAACAACATTTGTCAAGCACTGCACTACACATAATAAAATGTTATAATACAATCTCAGAATGCTTACTGTCCCTTCATTGTCCCTTTAAACTGGAGAAAGCGGCATGCCTTGTATACAATTTGTTGTAGTGACCCTGAAAGTGAAATTGAGAATTGCTTTAGGATTGTGACAGATAAAAAAAAAAAAATTAAAAAAAAAAGAAAAAAGAATCTGTTGATGGAGACTGTGTCACATCACAAGAGTGACAGATAAAGTACTTCTATTCAATTGAGACTATATCACCTCATTTAACAAAGAAACCACTTGCCCTCATTGTTGGCGCTGTATATTACTAAAGAGGGATGGCAGTACCCCCTCACCAAGTAAAAGTGGCCTCTATAAACTATTTACAAAGTCAAAGGCAGGTTCTATAAAGTTCTTTGTTGCTCTAACTAGAGCTACTCGTATTGTGCGTATGTGGCCGAGTAAATCAGATAAACCCCCACACTTTGAGTGGTATGACCTCCACCTTGGTGCCATACATCTGAGTATCACCTTGGCAGGAACAAAAAAAACAACTTAAACTGGAGTATTGAGATTTGTTTATTTAAGAAAGTGATACAAACTTCCCATCTTATCAGGGTGGCACAAAGTAATACCTTGGGTGAGTGGCATATTACAGTGAATGTTACACCTAGCTAACACAGAGATTGTGTATCTCGGGAGAATGAAATATACTATACACACACAGATTACCAGATAACAAAATACAACACCCCAGCATATAGTGTATTACGTTATATGTGGGAGACGGCTATCACCATAAAGAAGTGAGAGTTACAGGCATCCTATCAGTGTCCCCTCGGAGTGAATGTCAGAATGTGACTGTTTTCAAAATAGGCAAAGGGAAAATATTTCACCTATTAAATCATTACACTATCATGACAGTGACTACTAGAAAGTGACCAATTACAGGAATCCACTTAAACCAATCATAGTGAGCCAGAGTTTGGCCACAGCATAGAAACAAATTATAGGCAATGGACATTTCACCTCCTGCATTATTGCTCTTCTCAGCTACTGGTAAGTGGATAATGACCTTAAAGGGACACTGAACCCAAATTTTTTTCTTTCGTGATTCAGATAGAGCATGCAATTTTAAGCAACTTTCTAATTTACACCTATTATACATTTTTCTTCGTTCTCTTGCTTTCTTTATTTGAAAAAGAAGGCATCTAAGCTATTTTTTGGGTTCAGAACCATGGAAAGCACTTGTTTATTGGTGGGTGAATTTATCCACCAATCAGCAAGAACAACAGTGTGTTCACCAAAAATGGGCCGGCATCTAAACTTACATTCTTGCATTTCAAATAAAGATACCAAGAGAATGAAAACAATTTGATAACATGAGTCAGTTAGAGCATGCAATTTTAAGCAACTTTCTATCTGAATCACAAAAGAAAAAATTTGGGTTCAGTGTCCCTTTAAAGGCCTATTATGGTGAATACAATGGAATTTTAACACTAGCGACCCTACAACTCTGTGTTTAACCCATTTGTTGTTCCTGAGCGGAAACTGCTGCCAAGCCAGTCAAGTGTTTTTTTCCTTACCTAGCTGCACAGCAATGTTATCTAACTGAGTGTTACTTTAACAGTGTGTTAACCCATTTGCTGGTTTAAACACATATAGTTGTAGGGTCACTAGTGTTAAAATTACAGGCAACCAATTAGAGCATTAGTATTGTTCTTCAAGTTTAAAACTGTGTGTTGATTTCTTATCAAGACAAAGTATAATAAACCTAATTATGCATGCATTCCTATTGCATATTATATATCAACACTAGAGAATGCAGCAGTATCATATCTTTTGGAACAAGCTTTATTGTTCAAAATATAATCTTTTCAAAAAATTTTTTTTAAGAGACAGTACAGCCATATTTTTTAGTAATGCAAGTGTTTTATGTGAACTAACAAAAAAAATCAATTGGCTTCTATTTTTTTTTGTATGTCTATTTTTGGCAAATGTAATTTATAAGTATTTCCATGCTCCCTGTGAGATTCATTATACGAGTCTTATCACAGAGGGCTGCCTAGGTGCTGTGTCCGTGAATGCCTGCGGTTCCTAGCACATGCGCAGTGCATTATCACTGGTTCTTGAACACGTGCAATTTCACACTGTCATCATAACCAGTAACTTACACAACAGTGAGCGACCAGCCGCCTTGCCGGAAGTCTCACTGAAAGAGCCCAGGTATTGATTTACAGCCTGCCGTGCTA
Organism: Bombina bombina; assembly: GCF_027579735.1. Taxonomy (NCBI): domain Eukaryota; kingdom Metazoa; phylum Chordata; class Amphibia; order Anura; family Bombinatoridae; genus Bombina; species Bombina bombina. Next base: position 2,753 of record NW_026510855.1, on the reverse strand, counting down.
AGTCACAAATGCAATTAAATAACACTGAGTCTTTGCTCAGGATAGAAAAAGTACTAATCTGTTTAATGTTAGAGGAAAGCATGATTGTCTTGTACCAGACTAGTAAGAAACTGCAGTATACTAGTGGAACTTTCTGTCTATGAAATTCTGATGTGGGATATACTTATAAACGAGAAAGAACATTTTGTTTTGACGCTTGAATTATTGATGTATTTTCCCCTTTGCAGACTATCCGTATCCAGTCTCCTGAAGGAGTCAAACGCATTATCGCAAGCAAGCGGGAAACTGCAGCCACGTTTCTTAAAAAAGTATGTTTTCTCATGACATCCTCGGTGTAAAGCTGCATGTTTTTTGTGTGATTATTTGTAGCCATACAACCCCAATTATTTCTTACATGATTCAACATACAATTTTAAACCACTTTCCAATTTACTTCTATTATCCACTTTTTAGTTTTCTTGTTATCCTTTGTTGAAAAGCAGGAAGGTAAGTTTAGGAGTGTGCACGTGTCTGCAGCATTATATGGCAGCAGTTTTGCAATAATGTTATACATTAGCAAGAGCAGTAGATGGCAGCTCTATTTCCTGTCATGTACATGTGCACGCTACCTATCTAGATATCTCTTCAACAAGAATAACAAGAGAATGAAGCAAATTTGATAAGAGAATACAATTTAAAAAAAGTTTCCAATGTACTTTTATCTAAATCCTGAAAGAAAAAAAAATGTGGGTTTCGTGTCCCTTTGCTATATCACGTTGCACGTACAAGAACTTTTTTTCTTACCAAAGTAGTTGTACACACTTCTATGGGTTTACTTTTCTTTTCATGAACTTCAAATTGATTTTTGGTCATTGACGTTTATTTCCTTTTTAACACATCCTGTAAAAGTCCCACCAGTGCTAAGCTGCATGCACAACTTGATATGAGCTCATTGCAGATCAGTTAGTGCTATGGTAAATATCTACCATTACTGCTATAGCAGTAAGGTCAGGACACAAACAATAGCCTTCCAGTCCTTTATTAATTAAAGTAAAAGCTGTGCCAGCTGTCTTTCTGGTGTTGCTGTAAGATGATGCTGCATCTTGTCTTCTCTCCGTATAGCACAATAGAGATCCACTCCCCCACATATCAGAAGACACTTGATGGTACTGAATATTTCAAAAACACACCATAAATAAATGTACCAGAGAAACTATAACCAAAGCAGATAAAAATAAATGTTATGACCATACTGAAAATAACGGACAGCATACGATTTGAAATCTTGGAGAACTTCATACCTTAATAAATCTTGAACCTATATTTATTTGGCAGCACATCCCCTCTATCTTTTGTAATAATTACCTTTAAGACCGCACCTATAGCTTTGCGTTAATGTATATTACATTTGTTTATTTTCTGACTGTCTTGGTTGTAAAAAGATGGGGTTTAAAAATAAAAAAAATATATATAATTATTTCTGAAATCTAACTTGTTAATTTTAGTTTGTGTATTTATTTTATTAGCATATTGGTCTATTCCTCTTTGTCTATTCTATATTTATGGTGTGCTACCTTTTGAGATGGATCATATAGAAACAGAGTTTAAATATTTTTGTGTCATTGTTGTCTTCATTTTGAAATTAGGAACTCAGACCCTCGTTCATAAAATGAGTAATTGCAAAATGATGAGTAGTGTTTTATCTTCCACTAGGCTAGGGTGTGTACGTTCTTTTGAAAACTAAACTAATGGCAGTCATTTTTATGTTTTGTGATATTGTATTTCTAATCTTGTCTTTCTGCTTTTTTTTTTTTTTTTTTTCTTTCTACAGGTAGCTAAAGAGTTTGGTTTCATAAATAATGGTTTCTCTGTTTATCTAAACAGAAACCGGACAGGGGAAATTTCTGCTTCTCCAAACAAATCTCTCAATTTACTGAAAATCAAGTAAGAGTCAGAGATATCTCAACAACATTTATATATTTTTATTCTCTTATTTCTTGTGTGTGTGGGAAGGGATCTAGTAAATCTTAACATTATCTACCTAAAGGGCAGTAGTGTTCTATAGTCTCAATCTGTAGTGCAATTCTGAATAATTATTTGATTATTGATCAGCTTGGTACCGACAGTGTCAGAATAGCATAGAATTCATTGGAAATGCTCAAAGCGCATGACTGGTGCCATTGTGTGTCAGCAAAACCATTGTTCTAAATGATAAAAGAATGATGCTCTACAACATTTGTTTCGTGAACAATTTTTATTGTATCTTCAATCAAGTAACAATCTACTCACTACTTTCAAAAGGGCTATATTTCCTTACGTATTCTTCTACACATGGTAATGGATCAAGCTCTTCTCTTTAAATGCTTCAAATGGTTAACTTCCTATCTCCAACTACTGCATAACCTTGCTGCTGCACCGTCTTTGTTATTTTGATACTCTGTATGTCATTTGCTGACCCATTTAAAAACCTTTGCTTTGGTTATGAAGCCTAAAATCTATCATTCCTCAACAAAGCTGTGTCTAACACTGGGCAGAAAAAACGCTTTTATGATACCCCTTCTAGCAATAGTTCCTCTTTAGCAAAGTTTTCTATTCCTCACTATAAGGCAGTCTACTGTCTGGTTAATTTATCCCATCACTATTCAGTTTCATTTTCTATATAAGTTATAGCTTCAAACATTAGAACAAAACAGTGCAATATATACTGCATGTGTTGCTATCGGATAAAAGCACAATAAAATCCTTGTGGAAATAAAACAAGAAAAAAAAAAGTA